>NW_025960996.1:0-54442 GCF_023159225.1 Perognathus longimembris pacificus
GGAGTAAACCTTCTGAGAATAAAAACAGCTGGAGCTTGTTAAGGTAATTACACAGGGGAAAGGATAATGTACTGGGAACTCCTCAGAAGAATCTGATTTGTGGTGAGGGGAGAGAGATAAAAGCTCATTTAGGAACGACAAGAACATGCTGCGTAGGTAGCTGTTTATCAGTAATATCTCCACTGAGATTAAGAAAAGCAGTAGCTTAATGAATTAAGTACTTCCTGGTATGGTTACTGTACTGGTAACTCCCCAAAAGAATCTGGATTGTGGTGAGGGAACAGAGAGAAAAGCTCATTTAGGACCTGCACTATGAAGGGGGTAGGCAGCTGTATATCAGGGAGTAAACCTTCTGAGAATAAAAAAAGCTGGAGATTGTTAAGGTAATTTCACTGGGGAAAGGATAATGTACTGGGAACTCCTCAGAAGAATCTGATTTGTGGTGAGGGAGAGAGATAAAAGCTCATTTAGGAACGACATGAACATGCTGCGTAGGTAGCTGTTTATCAGTAAATATCTCCACTGAGATTAAGAAAAGCAGTAGATTAATAAATGAAGTACTTCCTGATATGGTTACTGTACTGGTAACTCCCCAAAAGAATCTGGATTGTGGGGGAAGATGGCGGAGGAGCAGCTGAGCCCTGTAGAGCTCCCTCCGATATCGTAGTTTTCTCACCTCATAGAAACTGTTTCTCCGAGAAAGACAGCCAAAGTAAGTTCTAACAGTACAGGGATTCTGAACAGGAAGGAAAAATCGACTTTGCTGGTCTTAAAACACAGTTTTGAGGTGCGGGCGGCGTCCCGCCCCGGCGCCAGCGCCAGCTCCGGCACATTGCCTGGCACAGCCCCCGCACTCCGGGCTGCTAAAGCGAGAAATACTCCAGTAGGCAGCCTAGCACGGAGGATCTGACATCGCAGAGACAGCGTGAGTACCCCGCAAAAAAAAAATAAAAAATTATTCTCGCTTGTGCCCACAGTCCAGCTTCTGGAAGGCATCCCTGTCCCCACCGCCAGAGCAAAGTGCCATCTTTGCTACTGCATAGGGTCAGACCAGTCTGGAACTGTAGCGGGCCTGGGGAAAGCGAGGTCTAAAAAGCCATCTTTGAAAAGGGCAGGAGGGGCGGAATCAGTGAGAACCAGCTCCGCCCAGAAGAACGCCCCCTGCCCTGGTGGGAGGCGAGTCCGGTTCTTAGCCAGAGATGCCCCCGCCCTGCCCGCCGGAACTTCTAAACTTAAAGCAAAAGCTGAGAGCAGCTACCAGGGGCACGGAAACAACAGACGGAGGAACAAACAGTTCCGGGGACAGCTAAACCGTCCCGTCACAGAGGAAACTAATTCCCAGCCCAAAACGGAGCTGCATTCCATAGCTACCTATGCCAAGGAGGCCGCCTCCCTCAGGCAAGCATCTCTTAGTGGAGCAAAACAGGCCAGAGGCGCCACGCTCTGCTGAGTTCACAGTCTAGTCAAGTCCAGGCATCAAAGGCAGCGGCCCACAGCAGACAGAGGAGCCACAGTTCCTGTGACTGCCCACGTCCCCATCGACAGAGGACGCCCAAGGCCTGCCTGCAAGCTGTGCGAACCACAGAGACCCACGATTGCTCCAACAGGGGAGAAGGTCAGCACAGAACCACCCCTTGCCAACTGAAATCAAGTCAAACCAGCCAATCAGGAAAATAGACTGCAGTCCATTGCAGGGAAAGCAGAGACTGGTTTCTTTTTCTTTTCGAACATTTTTTTAACTTTTCTTTTAAATATTCTTTTTAATTTTTTCACACCTGAAACATCATTGGCTGTTTTTTTTTTGTTTTTTTTTGTTTGTTTTCCATTTTTACTGGTTTGTTTTATCAAGTTTTTTTTGTGTTTGTTTATTTGCTTGGGTTGTCCCTTTTCTGTTATTTTCCTTTTTATTTACTTATGCTTCCTTGTTAAATAATTTTTCTCTGTTTTGTGTATCTGTCTTCCAGTATTTTTACTTCATTTCTCTCGTTACGTCCTCTTCCTTTAAAAACTACTTTCCTATAAATAACACCTACACCCTTTTCTGCTAACTCTCCAGTGTCTGTCATTTTATCAATGTTCTTTCTACTGATTCTACTCTTCTCCACATTTCCACGTCACTGAAACTAAACCAAATTCACCACCACCCCCCCCCAATACACTTTACTCTATTCTCTTTACTACCTCCAACTTACCCTCCTGACTTACTGCCTGGACCTCCAGGTTCCATTGACTCCTGGTAATTGGATAGAGAACATCCCAGCTTAATACGAGTGAATCAAAGGGGTTCATAGAGAAAGCCAGTCCTAAAAGAACTTAATATATAAACAAGAATTGCGTATAAGGTTGTAACAGTAAATAAGTAACTACTGAATACAGGGCCCAGGATCAGATGTTATATTGAAATTGTATTCTTTAGGAACACCAAATCTAACTTTATAGACAGGTATACAAGTTATCTGTATATAATTGTGAAATTGTAAGATTTACACAACAGTGCTTGGTAAGGGCTGCTTTGGGTCTTAAACAGTGCTCACAGGTGCTGGTAGACTGGCATTCGCAATTCCAATGGGCAGAAGAAACACAAGAAAGATGGCAAATGATGAAGTCTTATCCCCCACCCAAAACAAACAGGAAGCAGAGCAGTCAATCAAAAACATAGAAGAAAACCCCAAAAATGCTCTACAAAGTTTACTGATAAATATGATAAATGAAAAGTTTGAATCTCTTCAGTCAATTATGTTAGAGCGTGAGGAGGCAAGGCAAAAATTAATGGAGAATTTCATGGCATCCACAAATAGAAAGATAAGTGAGCTTCAAGAGTCAAATGAAAAGATAGCTACCCAACTTAAAGATTTGAGAGACAACACTCAAAACCAAAGTAATGAAGTTAATGAAGTAAAGAAGTCCATACAGGACCTAAGAAATGACATGGAAATCATCAGGAAAGACCAGTCAGAAGGAAAAGAGATTCGAAATCAAGTAGCTAGCCTACAGTCCCGACTAACTGAAGCAGAGGATCGAATCTCAGGAGCTGAAGATTCCTTAGATTCTATGGAGAAAGATCAAAAATCAATACAAATCCAGTCCAAGCAACAAAACAGATCGCTACAGGAGATTCAAGACACAATCAGGAAGCCCAATTTAAGGATAATAGGTATTGAGGAAAACTTGGAGAAAGAGGTTAATGGGATAGGCAACCTATTTAACAGAATATTAGCTGAGAACTTCCCAAACATCCAGAAGGAAAGGCCTATACAGATACAAGAAGCATTTAGAACCCCAAATCGACCAGACCAGAATAGGACTTCCCACCTACACATTGTGATCAAAACAGCTTCAGCAGAGTGCAAGGAAAAAATACTCAAAGCTGTTAGGGCAAAGAAAACAATCACATATAAAGGAAAAGCAATCAGAATTACCCCAGACTTCTCAGCAGAGACCATGAAAGCAAGGAGAGCCTGGAATGAAGTATACCAAACCCTAAATAAAAATAACTACCAACCAAGAATTCTGTACCCCGCCAAAATCTCCTTCATAGCCGAAGGTCAAATAAAAGTCTTCCACAATAAGGAAAAACTGAAACAATATATCTCCACCAAACCAGCTTTACACAAAATCCTTAAAGATGTACTATACAGGGAAAATAATCAAGATCCCAACACAGACAGAGAAATGAACCCTAATTAGCAAACACTAGATCAAGAAATGGGAAGACACAGCTTTAAACAAGACAGTGATAATGAAAGGAACAAACGATCACCTCTCAATCCTAACTGTCAACATTAATGGACTTAATTCTCCAATCAAATGACATAGGCTAATAACTTGGATCAAAAATCAAGATCCATCTTTCTGCTGCCTCCAAGAGACACATCTATCCAGCAAAAGTAAACATCTTCTAAAAGTGAAAGGCTGGAACAAATCTATCAAGCAAATGGCCCCCATAAGCAGGCTGGAGTTGCAATCCTAGTATCAGACAAAATTGACTTCAAATTAAAAAAGGTAAGAAGAGACAAAGAAGGTTACTACATACTAGTAAAAGGATCTCTCCAACAGGAAGAAATAACCATCCTAAATATCTACACGCCAAATGCAGGAGCACCCAACTTCATCAAACAAACACTACTGGCTCTAAAAACATTCATAGACCCAAACACAATGATAGTGGGGGACTTTAACACTCCACTATCACCTCTGGACAGATCAACACGCCAAAAACTGAACAAAGAAAACACAAAACTAAACAATTGCATTGACCAACTAGACTTAATCGACATCTACAGAATATTCCACCCAGCAAGGACAGAATACACATTCTTTTCGGCAGCACACGGAACATTCTCCAAAATAGATCACATCTTAGGGCACAAAGAAAATCTGTACAAATTCAGAAGTATCAAAATCATTCCCTGCATTCTTTCAGACCACAATGGAATAAAATTAGAGCTCAACTCATTCAGCCACCACAGAAAATCCCACAATTCATGGAGACTAAAGAACACACTGCTGAACCATCAGTGGATCATTGAAGAAATTAAAACAGAAATTCAAATGTTTATGGACTTCAACCAAGTTGAGGGCACAAAGTACCAGCTCCTTTGGGACACAGCAAAGGCAGCACTCAGAGGAAAATTTATATCTCTGAGTACATACATCAACAAACTGGAGAAACAGCAACTCAGTAATTTAAGGAAGCACCTTAATTTTCTGGGGAGAGAACATCAAGCAAAACCCCAAGTCAATAGACGGAAGCAAATAATTAAAATCAAATCAGAATTAAATCAATTAGAGACGAAAAAAACCATCGAAAGAATCAACAAAACAAAGAGTTGGTTCTTTGAAAAAATCAACAAGATAGACAGACCCCTGGCAAACCTGACCAAAGAACGAAGGCAGCACACTCAAATAAACAAGATAAGAGATGAAACAGGTAGCATCACCACAGAAATAACCGAAATTCAGAAAATAATAAGGGACTATTTTGCAAACCTTTATGCCAACAAATTCGAGAACTTGGAAGAAATGGATGATTTCCTAGAAAAAGTTGATACCCCCAAACTCAACTATGAAGACTTAAACCTTCTAAACAGACCCATATCCAGTATTGAAATAGAAACAGCAATAAATGATCTCCCATCCAATAAAAGCCCAGGTCCAGATGGATTCACCGCAGAATTCTACAAGGCCTTCAAAACAGAACTCACTCCAATATTTCTCAAACTCTTCAATGAAATTGAAAGAGAACGTTCACTGCCAGACTCATTTTATGAAGCCAGTATAACCCTCATCCCAAAACCAGGCAGAGACTCATCACGGAAAGAGGACTACAGACCAATCTCCCTGATGAACATAGATGCAAAAATTCTCAACAAAATTCTGGCCAATCGACTTCAACAGGTCATCAAAAAAATCATACACCACGATCAAACTGGATTCATCCCAGGGATGCAAAGCTGGTTTAATATACGCAAGTCAATTAATGTAATCCATCACATCAACCGGAGCAAGGTAAAGAACCACATGGTTTTATCGCTGGATGCGGAAAAAGCGTTCGATAAAATCCAGCACCCATTTATGCTAAAAGCCCTGGAAAAACTGGGATTCCAGGGAACATTCCTGAATATAATCAAGGCAGTTTATGACAAACCAACAGCAAGCATAACTCTAAATGGTGAAAAACTAAAGCCATTCCCTTTAAAATCAGGAACAAGGCAGGGATGTCCACTCTCTCCCCTGCTCTTCAACATAGTACTAGAATTCCTAGCCAGAGCAATTAGGCAAGAAGAGAATATAAAGGGGATCCAAATAGGAAAAGATGAAGTTAAACTTTCTCTCTTCGCAGATGACATGATCCTATACCTAAAGAATCCCATAGACTCTACCCCCAAGCTACTAGAGCTGATCCAAAACTTTGGCAAAGTTGCAGGATATAAAATAAACCTTCAAAAATCAACAGCCTTTCTCTATGCTAACAACCCGAAGACCGAGGCTGAAATCAGGAAAGCAACTCCTTTTGCAATAGCCCCCCAAAACATAAAATACCTAGGAATAACCTTAACCAAAGAAGTGAAAGACCTCTTTGAAGAGAACTTTAAAAGCTTGAAAAATGAAATTAAGTCAGAACTAAGAAAATGGAAAAACCTCCCATGCTCCTGGATTGGGAGGATTAATATAATCAAAATGGCAATATTGCCAAAGGCTATCTACAAATTCAATGCAATGCCCATTAATATCCCAACACCATTCTTTAATGAAATAGAGGAAGCAATCCAGAAATTCATATGGAACAATAAAAGACCTAGAATAGCAAAAACACTCCTAAGCAGAAAGAACAGTGCTGGAGGAATTACAATACCCAACTTCAAGCTGTATTATAAAGCTATAGTAATAAAAACAGCTTGCTATTGGCACCGGAACAGGCCTGAAGACCAATGGAACAGAATTGAAGACCCAGAATTAAACCACAGAACTATGCCTACTTAATCTTTGATAAAGGAGCTAAAACAATAGTATGGAAGAAAGATAGCCTCTTTAACAAGTGGTGCTGGCAAAACTGGCTCAACACATGCAACAAACTAAAACTAGATCCTTATATATCACCCTGCACCAAAATCAATTCCAAATGGATTAAAAACCTTGAAATCAAAACAGGCACCCTGAAGACACTAAAGGAAGGAGTAGGAGAAACACTTGGGCTCCTTGGCACAGGACAGAACTTCCTTAACAAAGACCCTGAAAGGCTACAAATCAAAGAAAGGTTGGACAAATGGGATTGCATCAAACTCCAGAGCTTCTGTACGGCAAAGGACATAGCTCTCAAGATAAACAGAAAGCCCACAGACTGGGAGAAGATCTTTACCGGACATTCAACAGACAAAGGCCTCATCACTAAAATATATGCAGAACTAAAAAAATGACCTTCTTCCAAAACAAAACTGCAAAGAACCAATAGCCCCCTCATCAAGTGGGCTAAAGACTTGCAAAGAAACTTCTCTGATGAGGAAATGAGAATGGCCAATAGACATATGAAAAAATGCTCTACATCACTGGCCATAAAGGAAATGCAAATCAAAACAACATTGAGGAGGGAGAGGAGAAGACGGCGGAGGAGCGGCTGTGCCCTGCAGAGCTCCCTCTGATATCGTAGTTTTCTCACCTCATAGAAACTGTTTCTCCAAGAAAGACAGCCAAAGTAACTTCTAACAGTACAGGGATTCTCTACAGGAAGGAAAAATCGACTTTGCTGGTCTGAAAACACAGTTTTGAGCTCCAGGCGGCGTCCCCGCCGCGGCGCCAGCGCCGGCTCCAGCACAGTGCCGGGCACAGCCCCCAGCACTCCACGCAGCTAAAGCGAGAAATACTCCAGACGGCAGCCGAGCACGGAGGACCTGACATCGCAGAGACCGCGTGAGTACCCCGCAAAAAAAAAAAAAATTATTTTCGCTTGTGCCCACAATCCAGCTTCTGGAAGGCATCCCTGTCCCCACCGCCAGAGCAAAGCGCCATCTTTGCCACTGGCATAGGGTCAGACCAGACTGAAACTGAAGCGGGCCTGGGGAAAGCGAGGTCAAAAAAGCCATCTTTGAAAAGGGCAGGAGGGGCGGAATCAGTGAGAACCAGCTCCGCCCAGAAGAACGCCCCCTGCCCTGGTGGGAGGCGAGTCCGGGGCCTAGCCAGAGAAGCCCCGCCCTGCCCGCCGGAACTTCTAAACTTAAAGCAAAAGCTGCGAGCAGCTACCAGGGGCACGGAAACAACAGAAGGAGGAACAAACAGTTCCTGGGACAGCTAAACCGTCCCGTCACAGAGGAAACTAATTCCCAACCCAAAACGGAGCTGCATTCCATAGCTACCTATGCCAAGGAGGCCGCCTCCCTCAGGCAAGCAACTCTTAGTGGAGCAAAACAGGCTAGAGGCGCCATGCTCTGCTGAGTTCACAGTCTAGTCAAGACCAGGCATCAAAGGCAGCGGCCCAACAGCAGACAGAGGAGCCACAGTTCCTGTGACTGCCCACGTCCCCATCGACAGAGGACGCCCAAGGCCTGCCTGCAAGCTGTGCGAACCTCAGAGACCCACAATTGCACCAACAGGGGAGAAAGTCAGAACAGAACCAACCCTTGCCAACTGAAATCAAGTCAAATCAGCCAATCAGGAAAATAGACTGCAGTCCATTGCAGGGAAACGAGAGACTGGTTTCTTTTTCTTTTCAAACATTTTTTTTTAACTTTTCTTTTAAATTTTCTTTTTAATTTTTTCACACCTGAAACATCATTGGCTGTTTTTTCTTTTGTTTTTTTTTTTGTTTGTTTTTTTTTGGTTTGTTTGTTTGTTTTCCATTTTTACTGGTTTGTTGTATCAAGTTTTTTTGTGTGTTTGTTTATTTGCTAGGTTTGTTCCTTTTCGGTTATTTTCCTTTTTATTTACTTATACTTCCTTGTTAAATAATTTTTCTCTGTTTTGTGTATCTGTCTTCCAGTATTTTTACTTCATTTCTCTCATTGCGTCCTCTTCCTATAAAATTACTTTCCTATAAATAACACCTACACCCTTTTCTGATAACTCTCCAGTGTCTGTCATTTTATGAATGTTCTTTCTACTGATTCTACTCTTCTCCACATTTCCACGTCACTGAAACTAAACCAAAATCACCACCAGCCCCCCCCCAATACAGTTTACTCTATTCTCTTTACTACCTCCAACTTACCCTCCGGACTTACTGCCTGGACCTCCAGGTTCCATTGACTTCTGGTTATTGGATAGAGGATATCACAGCTTA
This sequence comes from Perognathus longimembris pacificus, assembly GCF_023159225.1. Lineage (NCBI taxonomy): Eukaryota > Metazoa > Chordata > Mammalia > Rodentia > Heteromyidae > Perognathus > Perognathus longimembris. The sequence continues at coordinate 8,774 of NW_025960996.1, forward strand.
ATACGAGTGAATCAAAGGGGTTCACAGAGAAAGCCAGTCCTAAAAGAACTTAATATAAAAACAAGAATTGCGTATAAGGTTGTAACAGTAAATAAGTAACTACTGAATACAGGGCCCAGGATCAGATGTTATATTGAAATTGTATTCTTTAGAACACCAAATCTAACTTTATAGACAGGTATACAAGTTATCTGTTTATAATTGTGAAATTGTAAGATTTACACAACAGTGCTTGGTAAGGGCCGCTTTGGGTCTTAAACAGTGCTCACAGGTGCTGGTAGGTTGGCATTCCCAATTCAAATGGGCAGAAGAAACACAAGAAAGATGGCAAATAATGAAGTCTTATCCCCCACCCAAAACAAGCAGGAAGCAGAGCAGTCAATCAAAAACATAGAAGAAAACCCCCAAAATGCTCTACAAAGTTTACTGATAAACATGATAAATGAAAAGTTTGAATCTCTTCAGTCAATTATGTTAGAGCGTGAGGAGGCAAAGCAAAAATTAATGGAGAATTTCATGGCATCCACAAATAGAAAGATAAGTGAGCTTCACGAGTCAAATGAAAAGATAGCTACCCAACTTAAAGATTTGAGAGACAACACTCAAAACCAAAGTAATGAAGTTAATGAAGTAAAGAAGTCCATACAGGACCTAAGAAATGACATGGAAAACATCAGGAAAGACCAGTCAGAAGGAAAAGAGATTCGAAATCAAGTAGTTAGCCTACAGTCCCGACTAACTGAAGCAGAGGATCGAATCTCAGGAGCTGAAGATTCCTTAGATTCTATGGAGAAAGATCAAAAATCAATACAAATCCAGTCCAAGCAACAAAACAGATCGCTACAGGAGATTCAAGACACAATCAGGAAGCCCAATTTAAGGATAATAGGTATTGAGGAAAACTTGGAGAAAGAGGTTAATGGGATAGGCAACCTATTTAACAGAATATTAGCTGAGAACTTCCCAAATATCCAGAAGGAAAGGCCTATACAGATACAAGAAGCATTTAGAACCCCAAATCGACCAGACCAGAATAGGACTTCCCATCGACACATTGTGATCAAAACAGCTTCTGCAGAGTGCAAGGAAAAAATACTCAAAGCTGTTAGGGCAAAGAAAACAATCACATATAAAGGAAAAGCAATCAGAATTACCCCAGACTTCTCAGCAGAGACCATGAAAGCAAGGAGAGCCTGGAATGAAGTATATCAAACCCTAAATAAAAATAACTACCAACCAAGAATTCTGTACCCCGCCAAACTCTCCTTCATAGCCGAAGGTCAAATAAAAGTCTTCCACAATAAGGAAAAACTGAAACAATATATCTCCACCAAACCAGCTTTACACAAAATCCTTAAAGATGTACTATGCAGGGAAAATAATCAGGATCCCAACACAGACAGAGAAATGAACCCTAATTAGTAAACACTAGATCAAGAAATGGGAAGACACAGCTTCAAACAAGACAGTGATAATGAAAGGAACAAACGATCACCTCTCAATCCTAACTGTCAACATTAATGGACTTAATTCTCCAATCAAACGACATAGGCTCATAAGTTGGATCAAAAATCAAGATCCATCTTTCTGCTGCCTCCAAGAGACACATCTATCCAGCAAAAGTAAACATCTTCTAAAAGTGAAAGGCTGGAAACAAATCTATCAAGCAAATGGCCCCCATAAGCAGGCTGGAGTTGCAATCCTAGTATCAGACAAAATTGACTTCAAATTAAAAAAGGTAAGAAGAGACAAAGAAGGTTACTACATACTAGTAAAAGGATCTCTCCAACAGGAAGAAATAACCATCCTAAATATCTACACGCCAAATGCAGGAGCACCCAACTTCATCAAACAAACACTACTGGCTCTAAAAACATTCATAGACCCAAACACAATGATAGTGGGGGACTTTAACACTCCACTATCACCTCTGGACAGATCAACACGCCAAAAACTGAACAAAGAAAACACAAAACTAAACAATTGCATTGACCAACTAGACTTAATCGACATCTACAGAATATTCCACCCAGCAAGGACAGAATACACATTCTTTTCGGCAGCACACGGAACATTCTCCAAAATAGATCACATCTTAGGGCACAAAGAAAATCTGTACAAATTCAGAAGTATCAAAATCATTCCCTGCATTCTTTCAGACCACAATGGAATAAAATTAGAGCTCAACTCATTCAGCCACCACAGAAAATCCCACAATTCATGGAGACTAAAGAACACACTGCTGAACCATCAGTGGATCATTGAAGAAATTAAAACAGAAATTCAAATGTTTATGGACTTCAACCAAGTTGAGGGCACAAAGTACCAGCTCCTTTGGGACACAGCAAAGGCAGCACTCAGAGGAAAATTTATATCTCTGAGTACATACATCAACAAACTGGAGAAACAGCAACTCAGTAATTTAAGGAAGCACCTTAATTTTCTGGAGAGAGAACAGCAAGCCAAACCCCAAGTCAATAGACGGAAGCAAATAATTAAAATCAAATCAGAATTAAATCAATTAGAGACGAAAAAAACCATCGAAAGAATCAACAAAACAAAGAGTTGGTTCTTTGAAAAAATCAACAAGATAGACAGACCCCTGGCAAACCTGACCAAAGAACGAAGGCAGCACACTCAAATAAACAAGATAAGAGATGAAACAGGTAGCATCACCACAGAAATAACCGAAATTCAGAAAATAATAAGGGACTATTTTGCAAACCTTTATGCCAACAAATTCGAGAACTTGGAAGAAATGGATGATTTCCTAGAAAAAATTGATACCCCCAAACTCAACTATGAAGACTTAAACCTTCTAAACAGACCCATATCCAGTATTGAAATAGAAACAGCAATAAATGATCTCCCATCCAAGAAAAGCCCAGGTCCAGATGGATTCACAGCAGAATTCTACAAGGCCTTCAAAACGGAACTCACTCCAATATTTCTCAAACTCTTCAATGAAATTGAAAGAGAACGTTCACTGCCAGACTCATTTTATGAAGCCAGTATAACCCTCATCCCAAAACCAGGCAGGGACTCATCACGCAAAGAGGACTACAGACCAATCTCCCTGATGAACATAGATGCAAAAATTCTCAACAAAATTCTGGCCAATCGACTTCAACAAGTCATCAAAAAAATCATACACCACGATCAAACTGGATTCATCCCAGGGATGCAAAGCTGGTTTAATATACGCAAGTCAATTAATGTAATCCACCACATCAACCGGAGCAAGGTAAAGAACCACATGGTTTTATCGCTGGATGCGGAAAAAGCGTTCGATAAAATCCAGCACCCATTTATGCTAAAAGCCCTGGAAAAACTGGGATTCCAGGGAACATTCCTGAATATAATCAAGGCAGTTTATGACAAACCAACAGCAAGCATAACTCTAAATGGTGAAAAACTAAAGCCATTCCCTTTAAAATCAGGAACAAGGCAGGGATGTCCACTCTCTGCCCTGCTCTTCAACATAGTACTAGAATTCCTAGCCAGAGCAATTAGGCAAGAAGAGAATATAAAGGGGATCCAAATAGGAAAAGATGAAGTTAAACTTTCTCTCTTCGCAGATGACATGATCCTATACCTAAAGAATCCCATAGACTCTACCCTCAAGCTACTAGAGCTGATACAAAACTTTGGCAAAGTCGCAGGATATAAAATAAACCTTCAAAAATCAACGGCCTTTCTCTATGCTAACAACCAGAAGACCGAGGCTGAAATCAGGAAAGCAACTCCTTTTGCAATAGCCCCCAAAAACATAAAATACCTAGGAATAACCTTAACCAAAGAAGTGAAAGACCTCTTTGAAGAGAACTTTAAAAGCTTGAAAAATGAAATTAAGTCAGAACTAAGAAAATGGAAAAACCTCCCATGCTCCTGGATTGGGAGGATTAATATAATCAAAATGGCAATATTGCCAAAGGCTATCTACAAATTCAATGCAATACCCATTAATATCCCAACACCATTCTTTAATGAAATAGAGGAAGCAATCCAGAAATTCATATGGAACAATAAAAGACCTAGAATAGCAAAAACACTCCTAAGCAGAAAGAACAGTGCTGGAGGAATTACAATACCCAACATCAAGCTGTATTATAAAGCTATAGTAATAAAAACAGCTTGCTATTGGCACCGGAACAGGCCTGAAGACCAATGGAACAGAATTGAAGACCCAGAATTAAACCCACAGAACTATGCCTACTTAATCTTTGATAAAGGAGCTAAAACAATAGTATGGAAGAAAGATAGCCTCTTTAACAAGTGGTGCTGGCAAAACTGGCTCAACACATGCAACAAACTAAAACTAGATCCTTATATATCACCCTGCACCAAAATCAATTCCAAATGGATTAAAGACCTTGAAATCAAAACAGGCACCCTGAAGACACTAAAGGAAGGAGTAGGAGAAACACTTGGGCTCCTTGGCACAGGACAGAACTTCCTTAACAAAGACCCTGAAAGGCTACAAATCAAAGAAAGGTTGGACAAATGGGATTGCATCAAACTCCAGAGCTTCTGCACGGCAAAGGACATAGCTCTCAAGATAAACAGAAAGCCCACAGACTGGGAGAAAATCTTTACCGGACATTCAACAGACAAAGGCCTCATCTCTAAAATATATGCAGAACTAAAAAAATTACCTTCTTCCAAAACAAAACTGCAAAGAACCAACAGCCCCCTCATCAAGTGGGCTAAAGACTTACAAAGAAACTTCTCTGATGAGGAAATGAGAATGGCCAATAGACATATGAAAAAATGCTCTACATCACTGGCCATAAAGGAAATGCAAATCAAAACAACATTGAGATTCCATCTCACCCCAGCAAGAATGTCATATATCAAGAAAACTAATAATAACAATTGTTGGAGGGGATGTGGCCAAAAGGGAACCCTACTTCATTGTTGGTGGGAATGTAAACTGGTTCAGCCACTCTGGCAAGCAGTATGGAGATTCCTCAGAAGGCTCAATATAGAACTCCCCTATGACCCAGCAGCCCCACTGTTGGGTATCTATCCAAAAGCCCACAAACAAAATCACAGTAATGCCACCAGCACAACAATGTTCATCGCAGCACAATTTGTCATAGCGAGAAGCTGGAACCAACCCAGATGCCCCTCCATAGATGAATGGATCAGGAAAATGTGGTACATTTACACAATGGAATTTTATGCCTCTATCAGAAAGAATGACATTGTTCCATTTGTAAGGAAATGGAAGGACTTGGAAAAAGTTATACTAAGTGAAGTGAGCCAGACCCAAAGAAACATGGACTCTATGGCCTCCCTTATTGGGAATAATTAGTACAGGTTTAGGCAAGCCATAGCAGAGCATCACAAGGCCCAATAGCTATACACTTAGAAACAAATAAGAGGATGATAAGTGATATGAACTCCATGTTATGGAAACAAGTGATATATCACAGTTGTAACTACTTTCAACGTCCTATGTGTATGTGTAGTTTCTATTATTGATGATGTTTTGTATCACCTTCCTATGTTTGTACCTACACTATCTCTGTAATCTTATCTGAGTATATTGGAAACCGTGTTTACTGGTATTAGAAGTAGGAAATTCAAAGGGAATACCAAATGCGAGAGACACAGGGTAAAAAAAGAGAAATAACTACAAAAGCAATACTTGCAAAACTGTTTGGTGTAAGTGAACTGAACACCTGGGGGGGAGGGTAGGGAAAGGGGGGGAGGGAGGGGGGCATGAGGGACAAGGCAACAAACAGTACAAGAATGTATCCAATGCCCAACGTATGATACTGTAACCTCTCTGTACGTCAGTTTGATAATAAAAATTTGAGAAAAAAAAAAGAATCTGGATTGTGGGGAGGGAACAGAGAAAAAAGCTCATTTAGGACCTGCACTTACGAAGGGGGTAGGCATCTGTATATCAGGGAGTAAACCTTCTGAGAATAAAAACAGCTGGAGCTGGTTAAGGTAATTACACAGGGGAAAGGATAATGTACTGGGAACTCCTCAGAAGAATCTGATTTGTGGTGAGGGGAGAGAGATAAAAGCTCATTTAGGAACGACATGAACATGCTGCGTAGGTAGCTGTTCATCAGTAAATATCTCCACTGAGATTAAGAAAAGCAGTAGCTTAATAAATTAAGTACTTCCTGGTATGGTTACTGTACTGGTAACTCCCCAAAAGAATCTGGATAGTGGTGAGGGAACAGAGAAAAAAGCTCATTTAGGACCTGCACTTACGAAGGGGGTAGGCAGCTGTATATCAGGGAGTAAAACTTCTGAGAATAAAAACAGCTGGAGCTTGTTAAGGTAATTACACAGGGGAAAGGATAATGTACTGGGAACTTCTCAAAAGAATCTGATTTGTGGTGAGGGGAGAGAGATAAAAGCTGATTTACGAACGACATGAACATGCTGGGTAGGTAGCTCTTTATCAGTAAATATCTCCACTGAGATTAAGAAAAGCAGTAGCTTAATATATTAAGTACTTCCTGGTATGGTTACTGTACTGGTAACTCCCCAAAAGAATCTGGATTGTGGTGACGAAGGAGAGAATAAAGCTCATTTAGAGCCTGCACTTACGATGGGGGTAGGCAGCTGTATATCAGGGAGTATCCCTTCTGAGAATAAAAACAGCTGGAGCTTGTTAAGGTAATTACACAGGGTAAAGGATAATGTACTGGGAACTCCTCAGAAGAATCTGATTCGTGGTGAGGGGAGAGAGATAAAAGCTCATTTAGGAACGTCGTGAACATATTGCATAGGTAGCTGTTTATCAGAAAATATCTCCACTGAGATTAAGAAAAGCAGTAGCTAAATAAATTAAGTACTTCCTGGTATGGTTACTGTACTTGTAACTCCCCAAAAGAATCTGGATTGTGGTGAGGGAACAGAGAAAAAAGCTCATTAAGGACCTGCACTTACGAAGGGGGTAGGCAGCTGTATATTAGGGAGTAAACCTTCTGAGAATAAAAACAGGTGGAGCTTGTTAAGGTAATTACACAGGGAAAGGATAATGTACTGGGAACTCCTCAGAAGTATCTGATTTGTGGTGAGAGGAGAGAGATAAAAGCTCATTTAAGAATGACATGAACATGCTGCGTAGGTAGCTGTTTATCAGTAAATATCTCCACTGAGTAAGAAAAGCAGTAGGTTAATAAATTAAGTACTTCCTGGTATGGTTATTGTACTGGTAACTCCCCAAAAGAATCTGGATTTTGGTGAGGGAACAGAGAAAAAAGGTCATTTAGGACCTGCACTTACGAAGGGGTAGACAGCTGTATATCAAGGAGTATCCCTTCTGAGAATAAAAACAGCTGGAGCTTGTTAAGGTAATTACACAGGGGAAAGGATAATGTACTGGGAACTCCTCAAAAGAATCTGATTTGTGGTAAGGGGAGAGAGATAAAAGCTCATTTAGGGACGAGATGAAAATGTTGCATAGGTAGCTGTTTATCAGTAAAATATCTCCACTGAGATTAAGAAAAGCAGTAGCTTAATAAATTAAGTACTTCCTAGTATGGTTACTGTACTGGTAACTCCCCAAAAGAATCTGGATTGTGGTGAGGGAAGAGAGAATAAAGCTCATTTAGGACCTACATTTACGAAGGGCTTAGGCAGCTGTATATCAGGGAGTATCCCTTCTGAGAATAAAATCAGCTGGAGATTGTTAAGGTAATTACACAGGAGAAAGGGTAATGTACTGGGAACTCCTCAGGAGAATCTGATTTCTGGTGAGGGGAGAGAGATAAAAGCTCATTTAGGAACGACATGAACATGCTGCGTATGTAGCTGTTTATGAGTAAATATCTCCACTGACATTAAGAAAAGCAGTAGCTTAATAAATTAAGTATTTCCTGGTATGGTTACTGTACTGGTAACTCCCCAAAAGAATCTGGATTGTGGTGAGGGAACAGATAAAAAAGCTCATTTAGGACCAGCACTTACGAAGGGGTTAGACAGCTATATATCAGGGAGTATCCCTTCTGAGAATAAAAAGAGCTTGAGCTTGTTAAGTTAATTACACAGGGGAAAGGATAATGTACTGGGAACTCCTCAGAAGAATCTGATTTGTGGTGTTTGGAGAGAGATAAAAGCTCATTTAGGAACGACATGAACATACTGGGTAGGTAGCCGTTTATCAGTAAATAAATCCACTGAGATTATGAAAAGCAGTAGCTTAATAAATTAAGTACTTCCTGGTATAGTTACTGTACTGGTAACTCCCCAAAAGAATCTGGATTGTGGTGATGGAACAGAGAAAAAAGCTCATTTAGGACCTGCACTTACGAAGGGGGTAGGCAGCTTTATATCGGGGAGTATCCCTTCTGAGAATGAAAACAGCTGGAGCTTGTTAAGGTAATTACATAGGGGAAAGGATAATGTACTGGTAACTCCTCAGAAGAATGTGATTCGTGGTGAAGGGAAAGAGATAAAAGCTCATTTAGGAACGACATGAACATGCTGCGTAGGTAGCTGTTTATCAGTAAATATCTCAACTGCGATTAAGAAAAACAGTAGCTTCATAAATTAAGTAATTCCTGGAATGGTTACTCTACTGGTAACTCCCCAAAAGAATCTGGAATGTGGTGAGGGAACAGAGAAAAAAGCTTATTTAGGAAATGTACTTACGAATGGGGTAGGCAGCTGTATTTCAGGAAGTATCCCTTCTGAGAATCAAAACAGCTGGAGATTGTTAAGGTAATTACACAGGGGAAAGGATAATGTACTGGGAACTCCTCAGAAGAATCTGATTTGTGGTGAGGGGAAGAGATAAAAGCTCATTTAGGAACGACATGAACATACTGGGTAGGTAGCTGTTTATAACAAAATATCTCCACTGTGATTATGAAAAGCAGTACCTTAATAAATTAAGTACTTCCTGGTATAGTTACTGTACTGGTAACTCCCCAAAAGAATCTGGATTGTCGTGTTGGAACAGAGAAATAAGCTCATTTAGGACCTGCACTTGCGAAGAGGGTAGGCAGCTATATATCAGGGAGTATCACTTCTGAGAATAAAAACAGCTCTAGCTTGTTAAGGTAATTACACAGGTGAAAGGATAATGTACTGGGAACTCCTCAGAAGAATCTGATATGTGGTGAGGGGAGAGAGATAAAAGCTCCATTAAGAACGACATGAACATGCTGCATAGGTAGCTGTTTATCAGTAAATATCTCCACTGAGATTAAGAAAAGCGGTAGCTTAATAAATTAAGTACTTCCTGGTATGGTTACTGTACTGGTAACTCCCCAAAAGAATCTGGATTGTGGTGAGAGAACAGAGAAAAAAGCTCATTTAGGACCTGCACTTACGAAGGGTGTAGGCATCGGTATATCAGGGAGTATCCCTTCTGAGATTAAAAACAGCTTGAGCTTGTTAAGGTAATTACAAAGGGGAAAGGATAATGTACTGGGAACTCCTCAGAAGAATCTGATTTGTGGTGAGGGGAGAGAGATAAAAGCTCATATAGGAACGACATGAACATGCTGCATAGGTAGCTGTTTATTAGTAAATATCTCCACTGAGATTAAGAAAAGCAGTAGCTTAATAAATTAAGTACTTCCTGGTATGGTTACTGTACTGGTAACTCCCCAAACGAATACAGATTGTGGTGAGGGAAGAGAGAAAAAAGCTCATTTAGTACCTGCACTTACGAATGGGGTAAGCAGCTGTATATCAGGGAGTATCCCTTCTGAGAATAAAAACAGCTGGAGCTTGTTAAGGTAATTACACAGGGGAAAGGATAATGTACTGGGAACTCCTCAGAAGAATCTGATTTGTGGTGAGGGGAGAGAGATAAAAGCTCATTTAGGAACGACATGAACATGCTGCATAGGTAGCTGTTTATCAGTAAATATCTCCACTGAGATTAAGAAAAGCAGTATCTTAATAAATTAAGTACTTCCTGGTATGGTTACATTACTGGTAACTCCCCAAAAGAATCTGGATTGTGGTGAGGGAACAGCGAAAAAAGCTCATTTAGGACCAGCACTTACGAAAGGGGTAGGCAGCTGTCTATCGGGGAGTAAACCTTCTGAGAGTAAAAACAGCTGGAGCTTGTTAAGGTAATTACACAGGGGAAAGGATAATGTACTGGGAACTCCACAGAAGAAACTGATTCGTGGCAAGGGGAGAGAGATAAAAGCTCATTTAGGAATGACATGAAAATGCTGCGTAGGTAGCTGTTTATCAGTAAATATCTCCACTGAGATTAAGAAAGGCAGTAGCTTAATAAATTAAATACTTCCTGGTATGGTTACTGTACTGGTAACTCCCCAAAAGAATCTGGATTGTGGTGAGGGAACAGATAAAAAAGCTCATTTAGGACCAGCACTTACGAAGGGGTTAGACAGCTGTATATCAGGGAGTATCCCTTCTGAGAATAAAAAGAGCTTGAGCTTGTTAAGTTAATTACACAGGGGAAAGGATAATGTACTGGGAACTCCTCAGAAGAATCTGATTTGTGGTGTTTGGAGAGAGATAAAAGCTCATTTAGGAACGACATGAACATACTGGGTAGGTAGCCGTTTATCAGTAAATAAATCCACTGAGATTATGAAAAGCAGTAGCTTAATAAATTAAGTACTTCCTGGTATAGTTACTGTACTGGTAACTCCCCAAAAGAATCTGGATTGTGGTGATGGAACAGAGAAAAAAGCTCATTTAGGACCTGCACTTACGAAGGGGGTAGGCAGCTTTATATCGGGGAGTATCCCTTCTGAGAATGAAAACAGCTGGAGCTTGTTAAGGTAATTACATAGGGGAAAGGATAATGTACTGGTAACTCCTCAGAAGAATGTGATTCGTGGTGAAGGGAAAGAGATAAAAGCTCATTTAGGAACGACATGAACATGCTGCGTAGGTAGCTGTTTATCAGTAAATATCTCAACTGCGATTAAGAAAAACAGTAGCTTCATAAATTAAGTAATTCCTGGAATGGTTACTCTACTGGTAACTCCCCAAAAGAATCTGGAATGTGGTGAGGGAACAGAGAAAAAAGCTTATTTAGGAAATGTACTTACGAATGGGGTAGGCAGCTGTATTTCAGGAAGTATCCCTTCTGAGAATCAAAACAGCTGGAGATTGTTAAGGTAATTACACAGGGGAAAGGATAATGTACTGGGAACTCCTCAGAAGAATCTGATTTGTGGTGAGGGGAGAGAGATAAAAGCTCATTTAGGAACGACATGAACATACTGGGTAGGTAGCTGTTTATAACAAAATATCTCCACTGTGATTATGAAAAGCAGTACCTTAATAAATTAAGCACTTCCTGGTATAGTTACTGTACTGGTAACTCCCCAAAAGAATCTGGATTGTCGTGTTGGAACAGAGAAATAAGCTCATTTAGGACCTGCACTTGCGAAGAGGGTAGGCAGCTATATATCAGGGAGTATCACTTCTGAGAATAAAAACAGCTCTAGCTTGTTAAGGTAATTACACAGGTGAAAGGATAATGTACTGGGAACTCCTCAGAAGAATCTGATATGTGGTGAGGGGAGAGAGATAAAAGCTCCATTAAGAACGACATGAACATGCTGCATAGGTAGCTGTTTATCAGTAAATATCTCCACTGAGATTAAGAAAAGCGGTAGCTTAATAAATTAAGTACTTCCTGGTATGGTTACTGTACTGGTAACTCCCCAAAAGAATCTGGATTGTGGTGAGAGAACAGAGAAAAAAGCTCATTTAGGACCTGCACTTACGAAGGGTGTAGGCATCGGTATATCAGGGAGTATCCCTTCTGAGATTAAAAAACAGCTTGAGCTTGTTAAGGTAATTACAAAGGGGAAAGGATAATGTACTGGGAACTCCTCAGAAGAATCTGATTTGTGGTGAGGGGAGAGAGATAAAAGCTCATATAGGAACGACATGAACATGCTGCATAGGTAGCTGTTTATTAGTAAATATCTCCACTGAGATTAAGAAAAGCAGTAGCTTAATAAATTAAGTACTTCCTGGTATGGTTACTGTACTGGTAACTCCCCAAACGAATACAGATTGTGGTGAGGGAAGAGAGAAAAAAGCTCATTTAGTACCTGCACTTACGAATGGGGTAAGCAGCTGTATATCAGGGAGTATCCCTTCTGAGAATAAAAACAGCTGGAGCTTGTTAAGGTAATTACACAGGGGAAAGGATAATGTACTGGGAACTCATCAGAAGAATCTGATTTGTGGTGAGGGGAGAGAGATAAAAGCTCATTTAGGAACGACATGAACATGCTGCATAGGTAGCTGTTTATCAGTAAATATCTCCACTGAGATTAAGAAAAGCAGTATCTTAATAAATTAAGTACTTCCTGGTATGGTTACATTACTGGTAACTCCCCAAAAGAATCTGGATTGTGGTGAGGGAACAGCGAAAAAAGCTCATTTAGGACCAGCACTTACGAAAGGGGTAGGCAGCTGTCTATCGGGGAGTAAACCTTCTGAGAGTAAAAACAGCTGGAGCTTGTTAAGGTAATTACACAGGGGAAAGGATAATGTATTGGGAACTCCACAGAAGAAACTGATTCGTGGCAAGGGGAGAGAGATAAAAGCTCATTTAGGAATGACATGAAAATGCTGCGTAGGTAGCTGTTTATCAGTAAATATGTCCACTGAGATTAAGAAAGGCAGTAGCTTAATAAATTAAATACTTCCTGGTATGGTTACTGTACTGGTAACTCCCCAAAAGAATCTGGATTGTGGTGAGGGAACAGATAAAAAAGCTCATTTAGGACCAGCACTTACGAAGGGGTTAGACAGCTGTATATCAGGGAGTATCCCTTCTGAGAATAAAAAGAGCTTGAGCTTGTTAAGTTAATTACACAGGGGAAAGGATAATGTACTGGGAACTCCTCAGAAGAATCTGATTTGTGGTGTTTGGAGAGAGATAAAAGCTCATTTAGGAACGACATGAACATACTGGGTAGGTAGCCGTTTATCAGTAAATAAATCCACTGAGATTATGAAAAGCAGTAGCTTAATAAATTAAGTACTTCCTGGTATAGTTACTGTACTGGTAACTCCCCAAAAGAATCTGGATTGTGGTGATGGAACAGAGAAAAAAGCTCATTTAGGACCTGCACTTACGAAGGGGGTAGGCAGCTTTATATCGGGGAGTATCCCTTCTGAGAATGAAAACAGCTGGAGCTTGTTAAGGTAATTACATAGGGGAAAGGATAATGTACTGGTAACTCCTCAGAAGAATGTGATTCGTGGTGGAGGGAAAGAGATAAAAGCTCATTTAGGAACGACATGAACATGCTGCGTAGGTAGCTGTTTATCAGTAAATATCTCAACTGCGATTAAGAAAAACAGTAGCTTCATAAATTAAGTAATTCCTGGAATGGTTACTCTACTGGTAACTCCCCAAAAGAATCTGGAATGTGGTGAGGGAACAGAGAAAAAAGCTTATTTAGGAAATGTACTTACGAATGGGGTAGGCAGCTGTATTTCAGGAAGTATCCCTTCTGAGAATCAAAACAGCTGGAGATTGTTAAGGTAATTACACAGGGGAAAGGATAATGTACTGGGAACTCCTCAGAAGAATCTGATTTGTGGTGAGGGGAGAGAGATAAAAGCTCATTTAGGAACGACATGAACATACTGGGTAGGTAGCTGTTTATAACAAAATATCTCCACTGTGATTATGAAAAGCAGTACCTTAATAAATTAAGTACTTCCTGGTATAGTTACTGTACTGGTAACTCCCCAAAAGAATCTGGATTGTCGTGTTGGAACAGAGAAATAAGCTCATTTAAGACCTGCACTTGCGAAGAGGGTAGGCAGCTATATATCAGGGAGTATCACTTCTGAGAATAAAAACAGCTCTAGCTTGTTAAGGTAATTACACAGGTGAAAGGATAATGTACTGGGAACTCCTCAGAAGAATCTGATATGTGGTGAGGGGAGAGAGATAAAAGCTCCATTAAGAACGACATGAACATGCTGCATAGGTAGCTGTTTATCAGTAAATATCTCCACTGAGATTAAGAAAAGCGGTAGCTTAATAAATTAAGTACTTCCTGGTATGGTTACTGTACTGGTAACTCCCCAAAAGAATCTGGATTGTGGTGAGAGAACAGAGAAAAAAGCTCATTTAGGACCTGCACTTACGAAGGGTGTAGGCATCGGTATATCAGGGAGTATCCCTTCTGAGATTAAAAACAGCTTGAGCTTGTTAAGGTAATTACAAAGGGGAAAGGATAATGTACTGGGAACTCCTCAGAAGAATCTGATTTGTGGTGAGGGGAGAGAGATAAAAGCTCATATAGGAACGACATGAACATGCTGCATAGGTAGCTGTTTATTAGTAAATATCTCCACTGAGATTAAGAAAAGCAGTAGCTTAATAAATTAAGTACTTCCTGGTATGGTTACTGTACTGGTAACTCCCCAAACGAATACAGATTGTGGTGAGGGAAGAGAGAAAAAAGCTCATTTAGTACCTGCACTTACGAATGGGGTAAGCAGCTGTATATCAGGGAGTATCCCTTCTGAGAATAAAAACAGCTGGAGCTTGTTAAGGTAATTACACAGGGGAAAGGATAATGTACTGGGAACTCCTCAGAAGAATCTGATTTGTGGTGAGGGGAGAGAGATAAAAGCTCATTTAGGAACGACATGAACATGCTGCATAGGTAGCTGTTTATCAGTAAATATCTCCACTGAGATTAAGAAAAGCAGTATCTTAATAAATTAAGTACTTCCTGGTATGGTTACATTACTGGTAACTCCCCAAAAGAATCTGGATTGTGGTGAGGGAACAGCGAAAAAAGCTCATTTAGGACCAGCACTTACGAAAGGGGTAGGCAGCTGTCTATCGGGGAGTAAACCTTCTGAGAGTAAAAACAGCTGGAGCTTGTTAAGGTAATTACACAGGGGAAAGGATAATGTACTGGGAACTCCACAGAAGAAACTGATTCGTGGCAAGGGGAGAGAGATAAAAGCTCATTTAGGAATGACATGAAAATGCTGCGTAGGTAGCTGTTTATCAGTAAATATCTCCACTGAGATTAAGAAAGGCAGTAGCTTAATAAATTAAATACTTCCTGGTATGGTTACTGTACTGGTAACTCCCCAAAAGAGTCTGGATTGTTGTGAGGGAACAGAGAAAAAAGCTCATTTAGGACCTGCACTTACGAAGGGCGTAGTCAGCTGTATATCAGGTAGTAATCCTTCTGAGAATAAAAACAGCTGCAGTTTGTTAAGGTAATTACACCGGGGAAAGGAAAATGTACTGGGAACTCCTCAGAAGAATCTGATTTGTGGTGAGGGGAGAGAGATAAATGCTCATTTAGGAACAACATGAACATGCTGCGTAGGTAGCTGTTTTTCAGTAAATATTTCCACTGAGATTAAGAAAAGCAGTAGCTTAATAAATTAAGTACTTCCT
This sequence comes from Perognathus longimembris pacificus, assembly GCF_023159225.1. Taxonomy (NCBI): domain Eukaryota; kingdom Metazoa; phylum Chordata; class Mammalia; order Rodentia; family Heteromyidae; genus Perognathus; species Perognathus longimembris. The sequence continues at coordinate 24,150 of NW_025960996.1, forward strand.
GGTATGGTTACTGTACTGGTAACTCCCCGAAGAATCTGGATTGTGGTGAGGGAACAGAGAAAAAAGCTCATTTAGGACCTGCACTTACGAAGGGGTTAGGCAGCTGTATATCAGGGAGTATCCCTTCTGAGAATAAAAACAGCTCTAGCTTGTTAAGGTAATTACACACGGGAAAGGTTAATGTACTGTGAACTCCTCAGAAGAATCTGATTTGTGGTGAGGGGAGAGAGATAAAAGCTCATTTACGAACGACATGAACATGCTGCGTAGTTAGCTATTTATCAGTAAATATCTCCACTGAGATTAAGAAAAGCAGTAGCTTAATAAATTAAGTACTTCCTGGTATGGTTACAGTACTGGTAACTCCCCAAAAGAATCTGGATTGTCGTGATGGAACAGAGAAAAAAGATCATTTATGACCTGCACTTGCGAAGAGGGTAGGCAGCTATATATCAGGGAGTATCCCTTCTGAGAATAAAAACAGCTCTAGCTTGTTAAGGTAATTACACACGGGAAAGGTTAATGTACTGTGAACTCCTCAGAAGAATCTGATTTGTGGTGAGGGGAGAGAGATAAAAGCTCATTTACGAACGACATGAAAATGCTGCAAAGGTAGCTGTTTATCAGTAAATATCTCCACTGAGATTAAGAAAAGCAGTAGCTTAATAAATTAAATACTTCCTGGTATGGTTACTGTACTGGTAACTCCCAAAAAGAATCTGGATTGTGGTGAGGGAACAGACAAAAAAGCTCGTTTAGGACCTGCACTTACGAAGGGGGTAGGCAGCTGTATATCAGGGAGTAAACCTTCTGAGAATAAAAACAGCTGGAGCTTGTTAAGGTAATTACACAGGGGAAAGGATAATGTACTGGGAACTCCTTAGAAGAATCTGAAGTGTGGGAAGGGGAGAGAGATAAAAGCTCATTTAGGAACGACATGAACATGCTGCATAGGTAGCTGTTTATCAGTAAATATCTCCACTGAGATTAAGAAAAGCAGTAGCTGAATAAATTAAGTACTTCCTGGTATGGTTACTGTACCGGTAACTCCCCAAAAGAATCTGGATTGTGGTGAGGGAACAGAGAAACAAGCTCATTTAGGACCTGCGCTTACGAAGGGGGTAGGCAGCTGTATATCAGGGAGTTAACCTTCTGAGAATGAAAACACCTGGAGCTTGTTAATTAAATTACACAGGGGAAAGGATAATGTACTGGGAACTCCTCAGAAGAATCTGATTTGTGGGGAGGGGAGAGATAAAAGCTCATTTAGGAACAACATGAAAATGCTGCATAGGTTGCTGTTTATCAGTAAATATCTTCACTGAGATTAAGAAAAGCAGTAGCTTAATAAATTAAGTACTTCCTGGTATGGTTACTGTACTGGTAACTCCCCAAAAGAGTCTGGATTGTGGTGAGGGAACAGACAAAAAAGCTCATTTAAGACCTGCACTTACGAAGGGGGTAGGCAGCTGTATATCAGGGAGTATCCCTTCTGAGAATAAAAACAGCTGGTGGGGCTAGGGATATGGCCTATTGGCAGGAGTGCTTGCCTTGTATACATGAGGCCTTGGGTTCAATTCCCCAGCACCACATATACAGAAAATGGCCAGAAGTGGCGCTGTGGCTCAAGTGGCAGAGTGCTAGCCTTGAGCAAAAAGAAGCCAGGGACAGTGCTCAGGCCCTGAGTTCAAGGCCCAGGAATGGCCAAAAAAAACAAAACAGAAACAATAAAAACAGATGGAGCTTGTTAAGGTACTTACACAGGGGAAAGGATAATGTACTGGGAACTCCTCAGAAGAATCTGATTTGTGGTGAGGGGAGAGATAAAAGCTCATTTAGGAACGACATGAACATGCTCCGTAGGTAGCTGTTTATCAGTAAATATCTCCACTGAGATTAAGAAAAGCAGTAGCTTAATAAATTAAGTACTTACTGGTATGGTTACTGTACTAGTACCTCCCCAAAAGAATCTGGATTGTGGTGAGGGAACAGAGAAAAAAGCTCATTTAGGACCTGCACTTACGAAGGGGGTAGGCAGCTGTATGTTAGGGAGTATCCAATTTGAGAATAAAAACAGCTTGAGCTTGTTAAGGTAATTACACAGGGGAAAGGATAATGTACTGGGAACTCCTCAGAAGAATCTGATTTGTGGTGAGGGGAGAGAGATAAAAGCTCATTTAGGAACGACATGAACATGCTGCGTAGGTAGCTGTTTATCAGTAAATATCTCCACTGAGTTTAAGAAAAGCAGTAGCTTAATAAATTAAGTACTTCCTGGTATGGTAACTGTACTGGTAACTCCACAAAAGAATCTGGATTGTGGTGAGGGAACAGAGAAAAAAGCTCATTTAGGACCTGCACTTACGAATGGGGTAGGTAGCTGGATATCTGGGAGTATCCCTTCTGAGAATAAAAACAGCTGGAGCTTGTTAAGGTAATTACACAGGGGAAAGGATAATGTACTGGGAAATCCTCAGAAGAATCTGATTTGTGGTGAGGGGAGAGAGATAAAAGCTCATTTAGGAACGACATGAACATGCTGCGTAGGTAGCTGTTTATCAGTAAATATCTCCACTGAGATTAACAAAAGCAGTAGTATAATAAATTAAGTACTTCCTGGTATGGTTACTGTACTGGTAACTCCCCAAAAGAATCTGGATTGTGGTGAAGGAACAGAGTAAAAAGGTCATTTAGGACCTGCACTTACTTAGTGGGGAGGCAGCTGTATATCAGGGAGTATCCCTTCTGAGAATAAAAACAGCTGGAAGGCTGGGGATATGGCCTAGTGGCAAGAGTGCTTGCCTTGTATACATGAGGCCCTGGGTTCAATTCCCCAGCACCACATATACAGAAAATGGCCAGAAGTGGCGCTGTGGCTCAAGTGGCAGAGTGCAAGCCTTGAGCAAAAAGAAGCCAGGGACAGTGCTCAGGCCCTGAGTTCAAGGCCCAGGAATGGCGAAAAAAACCAAAACAAAAACAATAAAAACAGCTGGAGCTTGTTAAGGTAATTACACAGGGAAAGGATAATGTACTGGGATCTCCTCAGAAGAATCTGATTTGTGGTGAGTGGAGAGAGATAAAAGCTCATTTAGGAACGACATGAACATGCTGCGTAGGTAGCTGTTTATCAGTAAATATCTCCACTGAGATTAAGAAAAGCAGTAGCTTAATAAATTAAGTACTTCCTGGTATGGTTACTGTACTGGTAACTCCCCAAATGAATTTGGATTGTGGTGAGGGAATAGAGAAAATAGCTCATTTATGACCTGCACTTATAAGGGGGTAGGCAGCTGTATATCAGGGAGTATCCCTTCTGAGAATAAACACAGCTGGAGCTTATTAAGATAATTACACAGGGGAAGGGATAACGTACTGGGAACTCCTCAGAAGAATCTGATTTGTGGTGAGGGGAGAGAGATAAAATCTCATTTAGAAACGACATAAAAATGCTGCATAGGTAGCTGTTTATCAGTAAATATCTCCACTGAGATTAAGAAAAGCAGTAGCTTAATAAATTAAGTACTTCCTGGTATGGTTACTGTACTGGTAACTCCCCAAAGAATCTGGATTGTGGTGAAGGAACAGAAAAAACAGCTCATTTAGGACCTGCACTTACGAAGGGGGTAGGCAGCTGTATAGCAGAGAGTAAACCTTCTGAGAATAAAAACAGCTGGAGCATGTTAAGGTAATTACACAGTTGAAAGGATAATGTACTGGGATCTCCTCAGAAGAATCTGATTTGTGGTGAGGGGAGAGAGATAAATGCTCATTAAAAACGACATGAAAATGCTGCATAGGTAGCTATTTATCAGTAAATATCTCCACTGAGGTTAAGAAAAGCAGTAGCTTAATATATTAAGTACTTCCTGGTATGGTTACTGTACTGGTAACTCCCCAAAAGAATCTGGATTGTGGTGAGGGAACAGAGAAAAAAGCTCATTAAGACCTGCACTTACGAAGGGGGTAGGCAACTGTATATCAGGGAGTATCCAATCTGAGAATAAAAACAGCTGGAGCTTGTTAAGGTAATTACACAGGGGAAAGGATAATGTACTGGGAACTCCTAAGAAGAATCTGATTTGTGGTGAGGGGAGAGAGATTATAGCTCATTTATGAACGACATGAAAATGCTGCATAGGTAGCAGTTTATCAGTAAATATCTCCACTGAGATTAAGAAAAGCAGAAGTTTAATAAATTAAGTACTTCCTGGTATGGTAACTGTACTGGTAACTCCCCAAAAGAATCTGGATTATGGTGAGGGAACAGAGAAAAAAGCTCATTTAGGACCTGCACTTACGAAGGGGGTAGGCAGCTGTATATCAGGGAGTATCCCTTCTGAGAATAAAAACAGTTGGAGCTTGTTAAGGTAATTACACAAGGGAAAGGATAATGTACTGGGATCTCCTCAGAAGAATCTGATTTGTGGTGAGGAGAGAGAGATAAAAGCTCTTTTAGGAACGACATGAAAATGCTGCGTAGGTAGCTATTTATCAGTAAATATCTCCACTGAGATTAAGAAAAGAAGTAGCTTAATAAATTAAGTACTTCCTGGTATGGATACTGTACTGGTAACTCCCCAAAAGAATCTGGATTGCGGTGAGGGAACAGAGAAAAAAGCTCATTTAGGACCTGCACTTACTTAGTGGGTAGGCAGCTGTATATCAGGGAGTATCCCTCCTGAGAATAAAAACAGCTGGAGGGCTGGGGATATGGCCTAGTGGCAAGAGTGCTTGCCTTGTATACATGAGGCCCTGGGTTCAATTCCCCAGCACCACATATACAGAAAATGGCCAGAAGTGGCGCTGTGGCTCAAGTGGCAGAGTGCAAGCCTTGAGCAAAAAGAAGCCAGGGACAGTGCTCAGGCCCTGAGTTCAAGGCCCAGGAATGTCGAAAAAAACCAAAACAAAAACAATAGAAACAGCTGGAGCTTGTTAAGGTAATTACACAGGGGAAAGGATAATGTACTGGGATCTCCCCAGAAGAATCTGATTTGTGGTGAGGGGAGAGAGATAAAAGCTCATTTAGGAACGACATGAACATGCTGCGTAGGTAGCTGTTTATCAGTAAATATCTCGACTGAGATTAAGAAAAGCAGGAGCTTAATAAATTAAGTACTTCCTGGTATGGTTACTGTACTGATAACTCCCCAAATGAATCTGGATTGTGGTGAGGGAACAGAGAAAAAAGCTCATTTATGACCTGCACTTATAAGGGGGTAGGCAGCTGTATATCAGGGAGTATCCCTTCTGAGAATAAACACAGCTGGAGCTTGTTAAGATAATTACACAGGGGAAAGGATAACGTACTGGGAACTCCTCAGAAGAATCTGATTTGTGGTGAGTGGAGAGAGATAAAAGCTCATTTAGAAACGACATAAAAATGCTGCATAGGTAGCTGTTTATCAGTAAATATCTCCACTGAGATTAAGAAAAGCAGTAGCTTAATAAATTAAGTACTTCCCGGTATGGTTACTGTACTGGTAACTCCCCAAAGAATCTGGATTGTGGTGAGGGAACAGAGAAAACAGCTCATTTAGGACCTACACTTACGAAGGGGGTAGGCAGCTGTATAGCAGAGAGTAAACCTTCTGAGAATAAAAACAGCTGGAGCATGTTAAGGTAATTACACAGTTGAAAGGATAATGTACTGGGATCTCCTCAGAAGAATCTGATTTGTGGTGAGGGGAGAGAGATAAATGCTCATTAAAAACGACATGAAAATGCTGCATAGGTAGCTATTTATGAGTAAATATCTCCACTGAGGTTAAGAAAAGCAGTAGCTTAATATATTAATTACTTCCTGGTATGGTTACTGTACTGGTAACTCCCCAAAAGAATCTGGATTGTGGTGAGGGAACAGAGAAAAAAGCTCATTTAGGACCTGCACTTACAAAGGGGGTAGGCAGCTGTATATCAGGGAGTATCCAATCTGAGAATAAAAACAGCTGGAGCTTGTTAAGGTAATTACACAGGGGAAAGGATAATGTACTGGGAACTCCTAAGAAGAATCTGATTTGTGGTGAGGGGAGAGAGATAAAAGCTCATTTAGGAACGACATGAACATGCTGCGTAGGTAGCTGTTTATCAGTAAATATCTCCATTGAGATTAAGAAAAGCAGTAGCTTAATAAATTAAGTACTTCCTGGTAAGGTTACTGTACTGGTAAGTCCCCAAAAGAATCTGTATTTTGGTGAGGGAACAGAGAAAAAAGCTCATTTAGGACCTGCACTTACGAAGGGGGCAGGCAGCTGTATATCAGGGAGTATCCCTTCTGAGAATAAAAAAAGCTGGAGCTTGTTAATGTAATTACACAGGGGAAAGGATATTGTACTGGAAACTCCTCAGAAGAATCAGATTTGTGGTGAGGGGATAGAGATAAAAGCTCATTTAAGAACGACATGAAAATGCTGCATAGGGAGCTGTTTATCAGTAAATATCTCCAATGAGATTAAGAAAAGCAGTAGCTTAATAAATTAAGTACTTCCTGGTATGGTTACTGTACTGGTAACTCCCCAAAAGAATCTGGATTGTGCTGAGGGAACAGAGAAAAAAGCTCATTTAGGACCTGCACTTACGAAGGGGGTAGGCAGCTGTATATCAGGGAGTATCCCTTCTGAGAATAAAAACAGCTGGAGCTTGTTAAGGTAATTACACAGGGGAAGGGATAATGTACTGGGAACTCCTCAGAAGAATCTGATTTGTGGTGAGGGGAGAGAGATAAAAGCTCATTTAGGAACGACATGAACATGCTGCATAGGTAGGTGTTTATCAGTAAATATCTCCACGTAGATTAAGAAAAGCAGTAGCTTAATAAATTAAGTACTTCCTGGTATGGTTACTGTACTGGTAACTCTCCAAAAGAATCTGGATTGTGGTGAGCTAGCAGAGAAAAAAGCTCATTTAGGACCTGCACTTACGAAGTGGGGAGGAAGTTGTATATCAGGGAGTAGCCCTACGGAGAATAAAAACAGCTGGAGCTTGTTAAGGTAATTACACAGGGGAAAGGATAAAGTACTGGGAACTCCTCAGAAGAATCTGATTTGTGGTGAGGGGAGAGAGATAAAAGCTGATTTAGGAACGACATGAACATGCTGCGTAGGTAGCTGTTTATCTGTAAATATCTCCACTGAGATTAAGAAAAGCCGTAGCTTAATAAATTAAGTACTTCCTGGTATGGTTACTGTACTGGTAACTCTCCAAAATAATCTGGATTGTGGTGAGGGAACAGAGGAAAAAGGTCATTTAGGACCTGCACTTACGAAGGGGGTAGGCAGCTGTATATCAGGGAGTATCACTTCTGAGAATAAAAAAAGCTGGAGCTTGTTATGGTAATTACACAGGGGAAAGGATAATATATTGGGAACTCCTCAGAAGAATCTGATTTGTGTTGAGGGGAGAGAGATAAAAGCTCATTTAAGAACGATATGATCATGCTGCGTAGGTAGCTGTTTATCAGTAAATATCTCCACTGAGATTAAGAAAAGCAGTAGCTTAATAAATTAAGTACTTCCTGGTATGGTTACTGTACTGGTAACTCCCCAAAAGAATCTGGATTGTGGTAAGGGAACAGAGAAAAAAGCTCATTTAGGGCCTGCACTTACGAAGGGGGTAGGCAGCTGTATATCAGGGAGTAAACCTTGTGAGAATAAAAACAGCTGGAGCTTGTTAAGGTAATTACACAGGGGAAAGGATAATGTACTGGGAACTCCTCAGAAGAATCTGATTGTCGTGAGGGGAGAGAGAGAAAAGCTCATTTAGGAACGACAAGAAAATGCTGCATAGGTAGCATTTTATCAGTAAATATCTCCCCTGAGATTAAGAAAAGCAAAAGTTTAATAAATTAAGTACTTCCTGGTATGGTAACTGTACTGGTAACTCCCCAGAAGAATCTGGATTATGGTGAGGGAACAGAGAAAAAAGCTCATTTAGGACCTGCACTTACGAAGGGGGTAGGCAGCTGTATATCAGGAAGTATCCCTTCTGAGAATAAAAACAGCAGGAGCTTGTTAAGGTAATTACACAAGGGAAAGGATAATGTACTGGGATCTCCTCAGAAGAATCTGATTTGTGGTGAGGAGAGAGAGATAAAAGCTCTTTTAGGAACGACATGAAAATGCTGCATAGGTAGCTATTTATCAGTAAATATCTCCACTGAGATTAAGAAAAGCAGTAGCTTAATAAATTAAGTACTTCCTGGTATGGTTACTGTACTGGTAACTCCCCAAAAGAATCTGGATTGTGGTGAGGGAACAGTGAAAAAAGCTCATTTAGGACCTGCACTTACGAAGGGGGTAGGCAGCTGTATATCAGGGAGTAGCCCTTCTGAGAATAAAAACAGCTGGAGCTTGTTAAGGTAATTACACAGGGGAAAGGATAATGTACTGGGAACTCCTCAGAAGAATCTGATTTGTGGTGAGGGGAGAGAGATAAAAGCTCATTTAGGAACGGCATGAACATGCTGCGTAGGTAGCTGTTTATCAGTAAATATCTGCACTACGATTACGAAAAGCAGTAGCTTAATAAATTACGTACTTCCTGGTATGGTTACTGTACTGGAAACTCCCCAATAGAATCTGGATTGTGGTGAGGGAACAGAGAAAAAAGCTCATTTAGGACCTGCACTTACGAAGGGGGTAGGCAGCTGTATATCAGAGAGTAAACCTTCTGAGAATAAAAACAGCTGGAGCATGTTAAGGTAATTACACAGGGGAAAGGATAATGTACTGGGATCTCCTCAGAAGAATCTGATTTGTGGTGAGGGGAGAGAGACAAATGCTCATTAAAAACGACATGAAAATGCTGCATAGGTAGCTATTTATCAGTAAATATCTCCACTGAGGTTAAGAAAAGCAGTAGTTTAATAAATTAAGTACTTCCTGGTATGGTTACTGTACTGGTAACTCCCCAAAAGAATCTGGATTGTGGTGAGGGAACAGAGAAAAAAGCTCATTAAGGACCTGAACTTACGAAGGGGGTAGGCAGCTGTATATCAGGGAGTAAACCTTCTGAGAATAAAAACAGCTGGAGTTTGTTAAGGTAATTACACAGGGGAAAGGATAATGTACTGGGAACTCCTCAGAAGAATCTGATTTGTGGTGAGGGGAGAGAGATAAAAGCTCATTTAGGAACGACATGAACATGCTGCGTAGGTAGCTGTTTATCAGTAAATATCTCCACTGAGATTAAGAAAAGCAGTAGCTTAATAAATTAAGTACTTCCTGGTATGGATAGTGTACTGGTAAGTCCCCAAAAGAATCTGGATTGTGGTGAATGAACAGAGAAAAAAGGTCATTTAGGACCTGCACTTACGAAGGGGGTAGGCAGCTGTATATCAGGGAGTATCCCTTCTGAGAATAAAAACAGCTGGTGGGGCTGGGGATATGGCCTAGTGGCAGGAGTGCTTGCCTTGTATACATGAGGCCATGGGTTCAATTCCCCAGCACCACATATACAGAATATGGCCAGAAGTGTCGCTGTGGCTCAAGTGGCAGAGTGCTAGCCTTGAGCAAAAAGAAGCCAGGGACAGTGCTCAGGCCCTGAGTTCAAGGCCCAGGAATGGCCAAAAAAACCAGAACAGAAACAATAAAAACAGCTGGAGCTTGTTAATGTACTTACACAAGGGAAAGGATAATGTACTGGGAACTCCTCAGAAGAATCTGATTTGTGGTGAGGGGATAGAGATAAAAGCTCATTTAGGAACGACATGAACATGCTTCGTACGTAGCTCTTTATCAGTAAATATATCCACTGAGATTAAGAAAAGCAGTAGCTTAATAAATGAAGTACTTCCTGGTAAGGTTACTGTACTGGTAACTCCCCAAAAGAATCTGGATTGTGGTGATGGAACAGAGAAAAAAGCTCATTTAGGACCTGCTCCAACGAAGGGGGAAGGCAGCTGTATATCAGGGAGTAAACCTTCTGAGAATAAATACAGCTGGAGCTAGTTAAGGTAATTACACAGGGGAAAGGATATTGTACTGGTGAATTCCTCAGAAGAATCTGATTTGTGGTGAGGGGAGAGAGATAAAAGCTCATTTAGGAACGACATGAACATGCTGCGTAGGTAGCTGTTTATCATTAAATATCTCCACTGAGATTAAGAAAAGCAGTAGCTTAATAATTTAAGTACTTCCTGGTATGGTTACTGTACTGGTAACTCCCCAAAAGAATCTGGATTGTGGTGAGGGAACAGAGAAAAAAGCTCATTTGGACCTGCATTTACGAAGGGTTAGGCTGCTGTATATCAAGTAGTATGGCTTCTGGGAATAAAACAGCTGGAGCTTGTTCACGTAATTACACAGGGGAAAGGATAATGTACTGGGAACTAATCAGAAGAATCTGATTTGTGGTGAGGGGAGTGAGATAAAAGCTCATTTAGGAACGACATGAACATGCTGCGTAGGTAGCTGTTTATCAGTAAATATCTCCACTGAGATTAAGAAAAGCAGTAGCCTAATAAATTAAGTACTTCCCGGTATGGTTACCGTACTGGTAACTCCCCAAAAGAATCTGGATTGTGCTGACGGAACATAGAAAAAAGCTCATTTAGGCCCTGCACTTACGAAGGGGATAGGCAGCTGTATATCAGGGAGTATCCCTTCTCAGAATAAAAACAGCTGGAACTTGTTAAGGTAATTACACAGGGGAAAGGATAATGTACTTGGAACTAATCAGAAGAATCTGATTTGTGGTGAGGGGAGTGAGATAAAAGCTCTTTTAGGAACGACATGAAAATGCTGCATAGGTTGCTGTTTATCAGTAAATATCTCCACTAAGATTAAGAAAAGCAGTAGCTTAATAAATTAAGTACTTCCGGGTATGGTTACTTTACTGGTACCTCCCCAAAAGAATCTGGATTGTGGTGCAGGAACAGTGAAAAAAGCTCATTTAGGACCTGCACTTACGAAGGGGGTAGGCAGCTGTATATCAGGGAGTAAACCTTCTGAGGATAAAAACAGCTGGAGCTTGTTAAGGTAATTACACAGGGGAAAGGATAATGTACTGGGAACTCCTCAGAAGAATCTGATTTGTGGTGAGGGGAGAGAGATAAAAGCTCATTTAGGAACGACATGAACATGCTGCATAGGTAGCTGTTTATCAGTAAATATCTCCACTGAGATTAAGAAAAGCAGTAGCTTAATAAATTAAGTACTTCCTGGTATGGTTACTGTACTGGTAACTCCCCAAAAGAATCTGGATTGTGGTGAGGGAACAGAGAAAAAAGTTCATTTAGGACCTGCACTTACGAAGGGGGTAGGCAGCTGTATATCAGGGAGTAAACCTTCTGAGAATAAAAACAGCTGGAGCTTGTTAAGGTAATTACACAGGGGAAAGCATAATGTACCGGGAACTCCTCAGAAGAATCTGATTTGTGGTGAGGGGAGAGAGATAAAAGCTCATTTAGGAACGACATGTACATACTGCGTAGGTAGCTGTTTATCAGTAAATATCTCCACTGAGATTAAGAAAAGCAGTAGCTTAATAAATTAAGTACTTCCTGGTATGGTTACTGTACTGCTAACTCCCCAAAAGAATCTGGATTGTGGTGTGGGAACGGAGAAAAAAGCTCATTTAGGACCTGCACTTATGAAGGGGGTAGGCAGCTGTATATCAGGGAGTAAACCTACTGAGAAAATCAACAGCTGGAGCTTGTTAAGGTAATTACACAGGGGAATGGATAATGTACTGGGAACTCCTCAGAAGAATAGGATTTGTGGTGAGGGGAAGAGATAAAAGCTCATTTAGGAACGACATGAACATGCTTCGTAGGTAGCTGTTTATCAGGAAATATCTCCACTGAGATTAAGAAAAGCAGTAGCTTAATGAATTAAGTAATTCCTGGTATGGTTACTGTACTGGCAACTCCCCTAAAGAATCTGGATTGTGGTGAGGGAACAGAGAGAAAAGCTCATTTAGGACCTGCACTTACGAAGGGGGTAGGCAGCTGTATATCAGGGAGTATCCCTTCTGAGAATAAAAATAACTGGTGGGGCTGGGGATATGCCATAGTGGCAGGAGTGCTTGCCTTGTATACATGAGGCCCTGGGTTCAATTCCCCAGCACCACATATACAGAAAATGGCCAGAAGTGGCGCTGTGGCTCAAGTGGCAGAGTGCTAGCCTTGAGCAAAAAGAAGCCAGGGACAGTGCTCAGGCCCTGAGTTCAAGGCCCAGGAATGGCCAAAAAAACCAAAACAGAAACAATAAAAACAGCTGGAGCTTGTTAATGTACTTACACAAGGGAAAGGATAATGTACTGGGAACTCCTCAGAAGAATCTGATTTGTGGTGAGAGGAGAGAGATAAAAGCTCATTTAGGAACGACATGAACATGCTGCGTAGGTAGCTGTTTATCAGTAAATATCTCCACTGAGATTAAGAAAAGCAGTAGCTTAATAAATTAAGTACTTCCTGGTATGGTTACTGTACTGGTAACTCCCCAAAAGAATCTGGATTGTGGTGAGGGAACAGACAAAAAAGCTCATTTGGGACCTGCACTTACGAAGGGTTAGGCTTCTGTATATCAGTGAGTATGGCTTCTGGGAATAAAACAGCTGGAGCTTGTTAACGTAATTACACAGGGGAAAGGATAATGTACTGGGAACTCCTCAGAAGAATCTGATTTATGGTGAGGGGAGAGAGATAAAAGCTCATTTAGGAACGACATGAACATGCTGCGTAGGTAGCTGTTTATCAGTAAATATCTCCACTGAGATTAAGAAAAGCAGTAGCTTAATAAATTAAGTACTTCCTGGTATGGTTACTGTACTGGTAACTCCCCAAAAGAATCTGGATTGTGGTGAGGGAACAGAGAATAAAGCTCATTTAGGACCTGCACTTACGAAGGGGGTTGGCAGCTGTATATCAGGGGGTAAACCTTCTGAGAATAAAAACAGCTGGAGCATGTTAAGGTAATTACACAGGGGAAAGGATAATGTAGTGGGAACTCCTCAGAAGAATCTGATTTGTGGTGAGGGGAGAGAGATAAAAGCTCATTTAGGAACGACATGAACATGCTGCGTAGGTAGCTGTTTATCAGTAAATATCTCCACTGAGATTAAGAAAAGCAGTAGCTTAATAAATTAAGTACTTCCTGGTATGGTTACTGTACTGGTAACTCCCGAAAAGAATCTGGATTGTGCTGAGGGAACAGAGAAAAAAGCTCATTTAGGACCTGCACTTACGAAGGGGATAGGCAGCTGTATATCAGGAAGTATCCCTTCTGAGAATAAAAACAGCTGGAACTTGTTAAGGTAATTACACAGTGGAAAGGATAATGTACTGGGAACTACTCAGAAGAATCTGATTTGTGGTGAGGGGAGAGAGATAAAAGCTCATTTAGGAACGACATGAAAATGCTGCATAGGTTGCTGTTTATCAGTAAATATCTCCACTAAGATTAAGAAAAGCAGTAGCTTAATAAATTAAGTACTTCCGGGTATGGTTACTTCACTGGTACCTCCCAAAAAGAATCTGGATTGTGGTGCAGGAACAGTGAAAAAAGCTCATTTAGGACCTGCACTTACGAAGGGGGTAGGCAGCTGTATATCAGGGAGTAAACCTTCTGAGGATAAAAACAGCTGGAGCTTGTTAAGGTAATTACACAGGGGAAAGGATAATGTACTGGGAACTCCTCAGAAGAATCTGATTTGTGGTGAGGGGAGAGAGATAAAAGATCATTTAGGAACGACATGAACATTTTGCGTAGGTAGCTGTTTATCACTAAATATCTCCACTGAGATTAAGAAAAGCAGTAGCTTAATAAATTAAGTAATTCCTGGTATGGTTACTGTACTGGCAACTCCCCAAAAGAATCTGGATTGTGGTGAGGGAACAGAGAAAAAAGCTCATATAGGACCTGCAATTACAAAGGGGGTAGGCAGCTGTATATCAGGGAGTAAACCTTCTGAGAATAAAAACAGCTGGAGCTTTTTAAGGTAATTACACAGGGGAAAGGATAATGTACTGGGAACTCCTCAGAAGAATCTGATTTGTGGTGTGCTCAGAAAGATAATAGCTCATTTAGGAACGACATGAACATACTGTGTAGGTAGCTGTTTATCAGTAAATATCTCCACTGAGATTAAGAAAAGCAGTAGCTTAATAAATTAAGAACTTCCTGGTATGGTTACTGTACTGGTAACTCCCCAAAAGAATCTGGATTGTGGTGAGGGAACAGAGAAAAAAGCACATTTAGGACCTGCACTTACGAAGGGGGTAGGCAGCTGTATATCAGGGAGTAAACCTTCTGAGAATATCAACAGCTGGAGCTTGTTAAGGTAATTAAACAGGGGAAAGGATAATGTACTGGGAACTCCTCAGAAGAATCTGATTTGGGATGAGGGGAGAGAGATAAAAGCTCATTTATGAACGACATGAACATGCTGCGTAGGTAGCTATTTATCAGTAATTATCTCCACTAAGATAAAGAAAAGCAGTAGCTTAATAAATGAAGTACTTCCTCGTATGGTTACTGTACTGGTGACTCCCCAAAAGAATCTGGATTGTGGTGAGGGAACAGAGAAAAAAGATCATTTAGTACCTGCACTTAAGGAGTGGTTAGGCAGCTGTATATCAGGGAGTAAACCTTCTAAGAATATCAACAGTTGGAGCTTGTTAAGGTAATTACACAGGCGAAAGGATAATGTACTGGGAACTTCTCAGAAGAATCTGATTTGTGGTGAGGGGCGAGAGATAAAAGCTCATTTAGGAACGACATGAAGATGCTGCGTAGGTAGCTGTTTATCAGAAATATCTCCACTGAGATTAAGAAAAGCAGTAGCTTAATAAATTAAGTACTTCCTGGTATGGTTACTGTAATGGTAACTCCCCAAAAGAATCTGGATTGTGGTTAGGGAACAGAGAAAAAAGCTCATTTAGTACCTGCACTTACGGAGGGGGTAGGCAGCTGTTTATCAGGGAGTATCCCTTCTGAGAATAAAAACAGCTGGAGCTTGTTAAGGTAATTACACAGGGGAAAGGATAATGTACTGGGAACTCCTCAGAAGAATCTGATTTGTGGGGGGATTCTGGAAGACGGCGGAGGAGCGGCTGTGCCCTGCAGAGCTCCCTCTGATATCGTAGTATTCTCACCTCATAGAAACTGTTTCTCCGAGAAAGACAGCCAAAGTAACTTCTAACAGTACAGGGATTCTCTACAGGAAGGAAAAATCGACTTTGCTGGTCTGAAAACACAGTTTTGAGCTCCAGGCGGCGTCCCGCCGCGGCGCCAACGCCGGCTCCGGCACAGTGCCGGGCACAGCCCCCAGCACTCCACGCAGCTAAAGCGAGAAATACTCCAGACGGCAGCCGAGCACGGAGGACCTGACATCGCAGAGACCGCGTGAGTACCCCGCAAAAAAAAAAAAAAATTATTTTCGCTTGTGCCCACAGTCCAGCTTCTGGAAGGCATCCCTGTCCCCACCGCCAGAGCAAAGCGCCATCTTTGCCACTGGCATAGGGTCAGACCAGACTGAAACTGAAGCGGGCCTGGGGAAAGCGAGGTCAAAAAAGCCATCTTTGAAAAGGGCAGGAGGGGCGGAATCAGTGAGAACCAGCTCCGCCCAGAAGAACGCCCCCTGCCCTGGTGGGAGGCGAGTCCGGGGCCTAGCCAGAGAAGCCCCGCCCTGCCCGCCGGAACTTCTAAACTTAAAGCAAAAGCTGCGAGCAGCTACCAGGGGCACGGAAACAACAGAAGGAGGAACAAACAGTTCCGGGGACAGCTAAACGGTCCCGTCACAGAGGAAACTAATTCCCAGCCCAAAACGGAGCTGCATTCCATAGCTACCTATGCCAAGGAGGCCGCCTCCCTCAGGCAAGCAACTCTTAGTGGAGCAAAACAGGCTAGAGGCGCCATGCTCTGCTGAGTTCACAGTCTAGTCAAGACCAGGCATCAAAGGCAGCGGCCCAACAGCAGACAGAGGAGCCACAGTTCCTGTGACTGCCCACGTCCCCATCGACAGAGGACGCCCAAGGCCTGCCTGCAAGCTGTGCGAACCTCAGAGACCCACGATTGCACCAACAGGGGAGAAAGTCAGAACAGAACCACCCCTTGCCAACTGAAATCAAGTCAAATCAGCCAATCAGGAAAATAGACTGCAGTCCATTGCAGGGAAACGAGAGACTGGTTTCTTTTTCTTTTCAAACATTTTTTTTTAACTTTTCTTTTAAATTTTCTTTTTAATTTTTTCACACCTGAAACATCATTGGCTGTTTTTTCTTTTTTTTTTTTTTTTTTTTTTGGTTTGTTTGTTTGTTTTCCATTTTTACTGGTTTGTTGTATCAAGTTTTTTTGTGTGTTTGTTTATTTGCTAGGTTTGTTCCTTTTCGGTTATTTTCCTTTTTATTTACTTATACTTCCTTGTTAAATAATTTTTCTCTGTTTTGTGTATCTGTCTTCCAGTATTTTTACTTCATTTCTCTCATTGCGTCCTCTTCCTATAAAATTACTTTCCTATAAATAACACCTACACCCTTTTCTGATAACTCTCCAGCGTCTGTCATTTTATGAATGTTCTTTCTACTGATTCTACTCTTCTCCACATTTCCACGTCACTGAAACTAAACCAAAATCACCACCACCACCCCCCCAATACAGTTTACTCTATTCTCTTTACTACCTCCAACTTACCCTCCGGACTTACTGCCTGGACCTCCAGGTTCCATTGACTTCTGGTTATTGGATAGAGGATATCACAGCTTAATACGAGTGAATCAAAGGGGTTCACAGAGAAAGCCAGTCCTAAAAGAACTTAATATAAAAACAAGAATTGCGTATAAGGTTGTAACAGTAAATAAGTAACTACTGAATACAGGGCCCAGGATCAGATGTTATATTGAAATTGTATTCTTTAGAACACCAAATCTAACTTTAGAGACAGGTATACAAGTTATCTGTTTATAATTGTGAAATTGTAAGATTTACACAACAGTGCTTGGTAAGGGCTGCTTTGGGTCTTAAACAGTGCTCACAGGTGCTGGTAGGTTGGCATTCCCAATTCAAATGGGCAGAAGAAACACAAGAAAGATGGCAAATAATGAAGTCTTATCCCCCACCCAAAACAAGCAGGAAGCAGAGCAGTCAATCAAAAACATAGAAGAAAACCCCCAAAATGCTCTACAAAGTTTACTGATAAACATGATAAATGAAAAGTTTGAATCTCTTCAGTCAATTATGTTAGAGCGTGAGGAGGCAAAGCAAAAATTAATGGAGAATTTCATGGCATCCACAAATAGAAAGATAAGTGAGCTTCAAGAGTCAAGTGAAAAGATAGCTACCCAACTTAAAGATTTGAGAGACAACACTCAAAACCAAAGTAATGAAGTTAATGAAGTAAAGAAGTCCATACAGGACCTAAGAAATGACATGGAAAACATCAGGAAAGACCAGTCAGAAGGAAAAGAGATTCGAAATCAAGTAGTTAGCCTACAGTCCCGACTAACTGAAGCAGAGGATCGAATCTCAGGAGCTGAAGATTCCTTAGATTCTATGGAGAAAGATCAAAAATCAATACAAATCCAGTCCAAGCAACAAAACAGATCGCTACAGGAGATTCAAGACACAATCAGGAAGCCCAATTTAAGGATAATAGGTATTGAGGAAAACTTGGAGAAAGAGGTTAATGGGATAGGCAACCTATTTAACAGAATATTAGCTGAGAACTTCCCAAATATCCAGAAGGAAAGGCCTATACAGATACAAGAAGCATTTAGAACCCCAAATCGACCAGACCAGAATAGGACTTCCCATCGACACATTGTGATCAAAACAGCTTCTGCAGAGTGCAAGGAAAAAATACTCAAAGCTGTTAGGGCAAAGAAAACAATCACATATAAGGGAAAAGCAATCAGAATTACCCCAGACTTCTCAGCAGAGACCATGAAAGCAAGGAGAGCCTGGAATGAAGTATACCAAACTCTAAATAAAAATAACTACCAACCAAGAATTCTGTACCCCGCCAAACTCTCCTTCATAGCCGAAGGTCAAATAAAAGTCTTCCACAATAAGGAAAAACTGAAACAATATATCTCCACCAAACCAGCTTTACACAAAATCCTTAAAGATGTACTATACAGGGAAAATAATCAGGATCCCAACACAGACAGAGAAATGAACCCTAATTAGTAAACACTAGATCAAGAAATGGGAAGACACAGCTTCAAACAAGACAGTGATAATGAAAGGAACAAACGATCACCTCTCAATCCTAACTGTCAACATTAATGGACTTAATTCTCCAATCAAACGACATAGGCTCATAAGTTGGATCAAAAATCAAGATCCATCTTTCTGCTGCCTCCAAGAGACACATCTATCCAGCAAAAGTAAACATCTTCTAAAAGTGAAAGGCTGGAAACAAATCTATCAAGCAAATGGCCCCCATAAGCAGGCTGGAGTTGCAATCCTAGTATCAGACAAAATTGACTTCAAATTAAAAAAGGTAAGAAGAGACAAAGAAGGTTACTACATACTAGTAAAAGGATCTCTCCAACAGGAAGAAATAACCATCCTAAATATCTACACGCCAAATGCAGGAGCACCCAACTTCATCAAACAAACACTACTGGCTCTAAAAACATTCATAGACCCAAACACAATGATAGTGGGGGACTTTAACACTCCACTATCACCTCTGGACAGATCAACACGCCAAAAACTGAACAAAGAAACCACAGAACTAAACAATTGCATAGACCAACTAGACTTAATCGACATCTACAGAATAGTCCACCCAGCAAGGACAGAATACACATTCTTTTCGGCAGCACACGGAACATTCTCCAAAATAGATCACATCTTAGGGCACAAAGAAAATCTGTACAAATTCAGAAGTATCAAAATCATTCCCTGCATTCTTTCAGACCACAATGGAATAAAATTAGAGCTCAACTCATTCAGCCACCACAGAAAACCCCACAATTCATGGAGACTAAAGAACACACTGCTGAACCATCAGTGGATCATTGAAGAAATTAAAACAGAAATTCAAATGTTTATGGACTTCAACCAAGTTGAGGGCACAAAGTACCAGCTCCTTTGGGACACAGCAAAGGCAGTACTTAGAGGAAAATTTATATCTCTGAGTACATACATCAACAAACTGGAGAAACAGCAACTCAGTAATTTAAGGAAGCACCTTAATTTTCTGGAGAGAGAACAGCAAGCCAAACCCCAAGTCAATAGACGGAAGCAAATAATTAAAATCAAATCAGAATTAAATCAATTAGAGACGAAAAAAACCATCGAAAGAATCAACAAAACAAAGAGTTGGTTCTTTGAAAAAATCAACAAGATAGACAGACCCCTGGCAAACCTGACCAAAGAACGAAGGCAGCACACTCAAATAAACAAGATAAGAGATGAAACAGGTAGCATCACCACAGAAATAACCGAAATTCAGAAAATAATAAGGGACTATTTTGCAAACCTTTATGCCAACAAATTCGAGAACTTGGAAGAAATGGATGATTTCCTAGAAAAAATTGATACCCCCAAACTCAACTATGAAGACTTAAACCTTCTAAACAGACCCATATCCAGTATTGAAATAGAAACAGCAATAAATGATCTCCCATCCAAGAAAAGCCCAGGTCCAGATGGATTCACAGCAGAATTCTACAAGGCCTTCAAAACAGAACTCACTCCAATATTTCTCAAACTCTTCAATGAAATTGAAAGAGAACGTTCACTGCCAGACTCATTTTATGAAGCCAGTATAACCCTCATCCCAAAACCAGGCAGGGACTCATCACGGAAAGAGGACTACAGACCAATCTCCCTGATGAACATAGATGCAAAAATTCTCAACAAAATTCTGGCCAATCGACTTCAACAAGTCATCAAAAAAATCATACACCACGATCAAACTGGATTCATCCCAGGGATGCAAAGCTGGTTTAATATACGCAAGTCAATTAATGTAATCCACCACATCAACCGGAGCAAGGTAAAGAACCACATGGTTTTATCGCTGGATGCGGAAAAAGCGTTCGATAAAATCCAGCACCCATTTATGCTAAAAGCCCTGGAAAAACTGGGATTCCAGGGAACATTCCTGAATATAATCAAGGCAGTTTATGACAAACCAACAGCAAGCATAACTCTAAATGGTGAAAAACTAAAGCCATTCCCTTTAAAATCAGGAACAAGGCAGGGATGTCCACTCTCTGCCCTGCTCTTCAACATAGTACTAGAATTCCTAGCCAGAGCAATTAGGCAAGAAGAGAATATAAAGGGGATCCAAATAGGAAAAGATGAAGTTAAACTTTCTCTCTTCGCAGATGACATGATCCTATACCTAAAGAATCCCATAGACTCTACCCCCAAGCTACTAGAGCTGATACAAAACTTTGGCAAAGTCGCAGGATATAAAATAAACCTTCAAAAATCAACGGCCTTTCTCTATGCTAACAACCCGAAGACCGAGGCTGAAATCAGGAAAGCAACTCCTTTTGCAATAGCCCCCCAAAACATAAAATACCTAGGAATAACCTTAACCAAAGAAGTGAAAGACCTCTTTGAAGAGAACTTTAAAAGCTTGAAAAATGAAATTAAGTCAGAACTAAGAAAATGGAAAAACCTCCCATGCTCCTGGATTGGGAGGATTAATATAATCAAAATGGCAATATTGCCAAAGGCTATCTACAAATTCAATGCAATACCCATTAATATCCCAACACCATTCTTTAATGAAATAGAGGAAGCAATCCAGAAATTCATATGGAACAATAAAAGACCTAGAATAGCAAAAACACTCCTAAGCAGAAAGAACAGTGCTGGAGGAATTACAATACCCAACTTCAAGCTGTATTATAAAGCTATAGTAATAAAAACAGCTTGGTATTGGCACCGGAACAGGCCTGAAGACCAATGGAACAGAATTGAAGACCCAGAATTAAACCCACAGAACTATGCCTACTTAATCTTTGATAAAGGAGCTAAAACAATAGTATGGAAGAAAGATAGCCTCTTTAACAAGTGGTGCTGGCAAAACTGGCTCAACACATGCAACAAACTAAAACTAGATCCTTATATATCACCCTGCACCAAAATCAATTCCAAATGGATTAAAGACCTTGAAATCAAAACAGGCACCCTGAAGACACTAAAGGAAGGAGTAGGAGAAACACTTGGGCTCCTTGGCACAGGACAGAACTTCCTTAACAAAGACCCTGAAAGGCTACAAATCAAAGAAAGGTTGGACAAATGGGATTGCATCAAACTCCAGAGCTTCTGCACGGCAAAGGACATAGCTCTCAAGATAAACAGAAAGCCCACAGACTGGGAGAAAATCTTTACCGGACATTCAACAGACAAAGGCCTCATCTCTAAAATATATGCAGAACTAAAAAAATTACCCTCTTCCAAAACAAAACTGCAAAGAACCAACAGCCCCCTCATCAAGTGGGCTAAAGACTTACAAAGAAACTTCTCTGATGAGGAAATGAGAATGGCCAATAGACATATGAAAAAATGCTCTACATCACTGGCCATAAAGGAAATGCAAATCAAAACAACATTGAGATTCCATCTCACCCCAGCAAGAATGTCATATATCAAGAAAACTAATAATAACAATTGTTGGAGGGGATGTGGCCAAAAGGGAACCCTACTTCATTGTTGGTGGGAATGTAAACTGGTTCAGCCACTCTGGCAAGCAGTATGGAGATTCCTCAGAAGGCTCAATATAGAACTCCCCTATGACCCAGCAGCCCCACTGTTGGGTATCTATCCAAAAGCCCACAAACAAAATCACAGTAATGCCACCAGCACAACAATGTTCATCGCAGCACAATTTGTCATAGCGAGAAGCTGGAACCAACCCAGATGCCCCTCCATAGATGAATGGATCAGGAAAATGTGGTACATTTACACAATGGAATTTTATGCCTCTATCAGAAAGAATGACATTGTTCCATTTGTAAGGAAATGGAAGGACTTGGAAAAAGTTATACTAAGTGAAGTGAGCCAGACCCAAAGAAACATGGACTCTATGGCCTCCCTTATTGGGAATAATTAGTACAGGTTTAGGCAAGCCATAGCAGAGCATCACAAGGCCCAATAGCTATACCCTTAGGAACACATAAGATGATGCTAAGTGAAATGAACTCCATGATATGGAAACAAGTGATATATCACAGTTATAACTACTTTCAATGTCCTATGTGAATGTGTAGTTTCTATTATTGATGATGTTTTTGTATCACCTTCCTATGTTTGTACCTACACTACCTCTGTAATCTTATCTGAGTATATTGGAAATCGTGTTTACTGGTATTGGAAGTAGGAAATTCAAAGGGAATACCAAATTCGAGAGACACGGGGTAAAAAAAAGAGAAATAACTACAAAAGCAATACTTGCAAAACTGTTTGGTGTAAGTGAACTGAACAACTGGGCGGGGGGGAGGGAAGGGGGGGAGGGAGGGGGACATGAGGGACAAGGCAACAAACAGTACAAGAAATGTATCCAACGCCCAACGTATGATACTGTAACCTATCTGTACGTCAGTTTGAAAATAAAAATTTGAGAAAAAAAAAAAAAAAAAAAAAAAAAAACCTTTAACAAAAGTAAAAAAAAAAAAAAAAAGAATCTGATTTGTGGTGAGGGGAGAGAGATAAAAGGTCATTTAGGAACGACATGAACATGCTGCGTAGGTAGCTGTTTATCAGTAAATATCTCCACTGAGATTAAGAAAAGCAGTAGCTTAATAAATTAAGTACTTCCTGGTATGGTTACTGTACTGGTAACTCCCCAAAAGAATCTGGATTGTGGTGAGCGAACAGATAAAAAAGCTCATTTAGGACCTGCACTTACGAAGTGGGTAGTCAGCTGTATATCAGGGAGTAAACCTTCTGAGAATAAAAACAGCTGGAGCTTGTTAAGGTAATTACACAGGGGAAAGGATAATGTACTGGGAACTCCTCAGAAGAATCTGATTTGTGGTGAGGGGAAAGAGATAAAAGCTCATTTAGGAACGACATGAAAATGCTGCATAGGTAGCTGTTTATCAGTAAATATCTCCACTGAGATTAAGAAAATGAGTAGCTTAATAAATTTAGTACGTCCTGGTATGGTTACTGTAATGGTAACTCCCCCAAAGAATCTGGATTGTGGTGAGGGAAAAGAGAAAAAATCTCATTTAGGACCTGCACTTACGAAGGTGGTAGGCAGCTGTATATCAGGTAGTATCCGTTCTGAAAATAAAAACAGCTGGAGCTTGTTAAGGTAATTACACAGGGGAAAGGATAATGTACTGGGAACTCCTCAGAAGAATCTGATTTGTGGCGAGAGGAGAGAGATAAAAGCTCATTTAGGAACGACATGAACATGCTGCGTAGGTAGCTGTTTATCAGTAAATATCTCCACTGAGATTAAGAAAAGCAGTAGCTTAATAAATTAAGTACTTCCTGGTATGGTTACTGTACTGGTATCTCCCCAAAAGAATCTGGATTGTGGTGAGGGAACAGAGAAAAAAGCTCATTTAGGACCTGCACTTACGAAGGGGGTAGGCAGCTGTATATCAGGGAGTATCCCTTCTGAGAATAAAAACAGCTGGAGCTTTTTAAGGTAATAACACAGGGGAAAGGATAATGTACTGGGAACTCCTCAGAAGAATATTATTTGTGGTGAGGGGAGAGAGATAAAAGCTCATTTCGGAACGACATGAACATGCTCCGTAGGTAGCTGTTTATCAGTAAATATCTCCACTGAGATTAAGAAAATCAGTACTTAATAAATTAAGTACTTTCTGCTATGGTTACTGTAGTGGAAACTCCCCAAAGAATCTGGATTGTGGTGAGGGAACAGTGAAAAAAGCTCATTTAGGACCTGCACTTACGAAGGGGGTAGGCAGCTGTATATCAGGGAGTATCCCTTCTGAGAATAAAAACAGCTGGAGCTTTTTAAGGTAATAACACAGGGGAAAGGATAATGTACTGAGAACTGCTCAGAAGAATATTATTTGTGGTGAGGGGAGAGAGATAAAAGCTCATTTAGGAACGACATGAACATGCTGCATAGGTAGCTGTTTATCAGTAAATATCTCCACTGAGATTAAGAAAAGCAGTAGCTTAATAAATTAAGTACATCCTGGTATGGTAACTGTACTGGTGACTCCCCAAAAGCATCTGGATTGTGGTGAGGGAACAGAGGAAAAAGCTCATTTAGGACCTGCCCTTACGAAGGGAGTAGGCAGCTGTATATCAGGGAGTATCCCTTCTGATAAAAAAACAGCTGGAGCTTGTTAAGGTAATTACACAGGGGAAAGGATAATGTACTGGGAACTCCTCAGGAGAATCTGATTTGTGGTGAGGGGAGAGAGATAAAAGCTGATTTAGGAACGACATGAACATGCTGCGTAGGTAGCTGTTTATCAGTAAATATCTCCACTCAGATTAAGAAAAGCAGTAGTCTAATAAATTAAGTACTTCCTGGTTTGGTTACTGTACTGGTAACTCCCCAAAAGAATCTGGATTGTGGTGAAGGAACAGAGAAAAAAGCTTATTTAGGACCTGAACTTACGAAGGGGGAAGGCACCTGTATTAGCTTAAAAAATTAAGTACTTCCTGGTATGGTTACTGTACTGGTAACTCCCCAAAAGAATTTGGATTGTGGTGAGGGAACAGAGAAAAAAGCTCATTTAGGACTTGCACTTACGAAGGGGTAAGGCAGCTGTATATCAGGGTTTAAACCTTCTGAGAATAAAAACAGCTGGAGCTTGTTAAGGTAATTACACAGGGGAAAGGATAATGTACTGGGTACTCCTGAGAAGAATCTGATTTGTGGTGAGGGGAGAGAGAGAAAAGCTCATTTAGGAACGACATGAACATGCTCCGTAGGTAGCTGTTTATCAGTAAATATCTCCACTGAGGTTAAGAAAAGCAGTAGCTTAATAAATTAAGTACTTCCTGGTATGGTTACTGTACTAGTAACTCCCCAAAAGAATCTGGATTGTGGTGAGGGAACAGAGAAAAAAGCTCATTTAGGATCTTCACTTACGAAGGGGGTAGGCAGCAGTATATCAGGGAGTATCCCTTCTGAGAATAAAAACAGCTAGAGCGTGTTAAGGTAATTACACAGGGGAAAGGATAATGTACTGGGAATTCCTGAGAAGAATCTGATTTGTGGTGAGGGGAGAGAGATAAAAGCTCATTTAGGAACGACATGAACATGCTGCGTAGGTAGCTGTTTATCAGTAAATATCTCCACTGAGATTAAGAAAAGCAGTAGCTTAATAAATTAACTACTTCCTGGTATGGTTACTATGTTGGTAACTCCCCAAAAGAATCTGGATTTTGGTGAGGGAACAGAGAAAAAACTCATTTAGGACCTGCACTTAAAAAGGGGGTAGGCACCTGTATTAGCATAATAAATTAAGTACTTCCTGGTATGGTTACTCTACTGGAAACTCACCAAAAGAATCTGGATTGTGGTGATGGAACGGAGAAAAAAGCTCATTTAGGACCTGCACTTACGAAGGGGGTAGGCAGCTGTATATCAGGGAGTATCCCTTCTGAAAATAAAAAGAGCTGGAGCTTGTTAAGGTCATTACACAGGGGAAATGATAATGTACTGGGAACTCCTCAGAAGAATCTGATTTGTGGTGAGGGGAGAGAGATAAAAGCTCCTTTAGGAACGACATGAAATGCGGCATAGGTAGCTGTTTATCAGTAAATATCTCCACTGAGATTAAGAAAAGCAGTAGCTTAATAAATTAAGTACTTCCTGGTATGGTTACTGTACTGGTAACTCCCCTAAAGAATCTAGCTTGTGGTGAGGGAACAGAGAAAAAAGCTCATTTAGGACCTACACTTACGAAGGGGCTAGGCAGCTGTATATCAAGGAGTAAACCGGAGAATAAAAGCAGCTGGAGCTTCTTAAGGTAATTACACAGGGGAAAGGACAATGTACTGGGAACTCCTCAGAAGAATCTGATTTGTGGTGAGGGGAGAGAGATAAAAGCTCATTTAGGAACGACATGAACATGCTGCGTAGGTAGCTGTTTATCAGTAAATATCTCCACGGAGATTAAGAAAAGCAGTAGCTTAATAAATTAAGTACTGTCTGGTATGGTTACTGTACTGGTAACTCCCCAAAAGAATCTGGATTGTGGTGAGGGAACAGAGAAAAAAGCTCATTTAGGACTTGCACTTACAAAGGGGGTAGGCACCTGTATTAGCTTAATAAATTAAGTACTTCCTGGTATGGTTAATGTACTGGTAACTCCCCAAAAGAATGTGGATTGTGGTGAGGGAACAGAGAAAAAAGCTCAAATAGGAACTGCACTTACGAAGGGGTTAGGCAGCTGTATATCAGGTAGTAAACCTTCTGAGAATAAAAACAGCTGGGGCTTGTTAAGGTAATTACACAGGGGAAAGGATACTGTACTGGGAACTCCTCAGAAGAATCTGATTTGTGGTGAGGGGAGAGAGATAAAAGCTCATTTAGGAACGACATGAACATGCTGCATAGGTAGCTGTTTATCAGTAAATATCTCCACTGAGATTAAGAAAAGCAGTAGCTTAATAAATTAAGTACTTCCTGGTATTGTTACTGTACTGGTAACTCCCCAAAAAATCAGGATTGTGGTGAGGGAACAGAGAAAAAAGCTCATTTAGGACCTGCACTTACGAAGGGGGTAGGCAGCTGTATATCAGGGAGTAAACATTCTGAGAATAAAAACAGCTGGAGCTTGTTAAGGTAATTACACAGGGGAAAGGATAATGTACTGGGAACTCCTCAGAAGAATCTGATTTGTGGTGAGGGGAGAGAGATAAAAGCTCATTTAGGAACGACATTCAAATGCTGCATAGGTAGCTGTTTATCAGTATATATCTCCACTGAGATTAAGAAAAGCAGTAGCTTAATAAGTTAAGTACTTCCTGGTATGGTTACTGTACTGTTAACTCCCCAAAAGAATCTAGATTTTGGTTAGGGAACAGAGAAAAAAGCTGATTTAGGACCTGCACTTACGAAGGTGTTAGGCACCTGTACTAGCTTAATAAATGAAGTACTTCCTGGTATGGTTACTGTACTGGTAACTCCCCAAAAGAATCTGGATTGTGGTGAGGGAACAGAGAAAAAAGCTCATTTAGGACCTGCACTTACGAAGGGGGAAGGCAGCTGTATATCAGGGAGTATCCCTTCTGAGAATAAAACAGCTGGAGCTTGTTAAGGTAAATACACGGGGGAAAGTATAATGTACTGGGAACTCCTCAGAAGAATCTGATTTGTGCTGAGGGGGAGAGCGATAAAAGCTCATTTAGGAACGACATGAACATGCAGCGTAGGTAGCTGTTTATCAGTAAATATCTCCACTGAGATTAAGAAAAGCAGTTGCTTAATAAATTAAGTACTTCCTGGTATGGTTACTGTACTGGTAACTCCCCAAAAGAATCTGTATTGTGGTGAGGGAACAGAGAAAAAAGCTCATTTAGGACCTGCACTTACGAAGGGGGTAGGCAGCTGTATATCAGGGAGTAAACCTTCTGAGAATAAAAACAGCTGGAGCTTGTTAAGGTAATTACACAGGGGAAAGGATAATGTACTGGGAACTCCTCAGAAGAATCTGATTTGTGGTGAGCGGAGAGAGGTAAAAGCTCATTACCAACGACATGAACATGCTGCGTAGGTAGCTGTTTATCAGTAAATACCTCCACTGAGATTAAGAAAAGCTGTAGCTTAATAAATTAAGTATTTAGTGGTATGGTTACTGTACTAGTAACTCCCCAAAAGAATCTGGATTGTGGTGAGGGAACAGAGAAAAAGCTCATTAAGGACCTGCACTTACGAAGGTGGTAGGCACCTGTATATCAGGGAGTAAACATTCTGAGAATAAATGCAGCTGGAGCTTGTTAAGGTAATTACACAGGGGAAAGCGTAATGTACTGGGAACTCCTCAGAAGAATCTGATTTGTGGTGAGGGGAGACAGATAAAAGCTCATTTAGAAACGACATGAAAATGCTGCATAGGTAGCTGTTTATAAGTAAATATCTCCACTGAGATTAATAAAAGCAGTAGCTTAATATTTTAAGTACTTCCTGGTGAGGTTACTGTACTGGTAACTCCGCAAAAGAATCTGGATTGTGGTGAGGGAACAGAGAAAAAAGCTCACTTAGGACCTGCACTTACGAAGGGGGTAGGAAGCTGTATATAAGGGAGTAAACCTTCTGAGAATAAAAACAGCTGGAGCATCTTAAGGTAATTACACAGGTGAAAGGATAATGTACTGGGAACTCCTCAGAAGAATCTGATTTGTGGTGAGGGGAGAGAGATAAAAGCTCATTTAGGAACGACATGAACATGGTGCGTAGGTTGCTGTTTATCAGTAAATATCTCCACTGAGATTAAGAAAAGCAGTAGATTAATAAATTACTTCCTGGTATGGTTACTGTACTGGTAACTTCCGAAAAGAATCTGGATTGTGGTGAGGGAACAGAGAAAAAAGCTCATTTAGGACCTGCACTTACGAAGGGGGTACGCAGCTGTATTAGCTTAATAAATTAAGTACTTCCTGGTATGGTTACTGTACTGGTAAATCCACAAAAGAATCTGGATTGTGGTGAGGGAACAGAGAAAAAAAGCTCATTTAGGACCTGCATATACGAAGTGGGTAGGCAGCTGTATATCAGGGAGTAAAATTGCTGAACATAAAAACAGCTGGAGCTTGTTAAGGTAATTACACAGGCGAAAGGATAATGTACTGGGAACTCCTCAGAAGAATCTGATTTGTGGTGAGGGGAAAGAGATAATAGCTCATTTAGGAACGACATGAAAATGCTGCATAGGTAACTGTTTATCAGTAAATATCTCTACTCAGATTAAGAAAAGCAGTAGCTTAATATATTAAGTACTTCCTGGTATGGTTACTGTACTGGTAACACCCAAAAGAATCTGGATTGTGGTGAGGGAACAGAGAAAAAAAGCTCATTTAGGACCTGCACTTACGAAGGGGGTTGGCAGGTGTATATCAGGGAGTAAAATTTCTGATATAAAAACAGCTGGAGCTTGTTAAGGTAATTACACAGGGGAAAGGATAATATACTAGGAACTCCTCAGAAGAATCTGATTTGTGGTGAGGGGAGAGAGATAAAAGCTCATTTATGAACGACATGAACATGCTGCATAGGTAGCTGTTTATCAGTAAATATCTCCACTGAGATTAAGAAAAGCAGTAGCTTAATAAATTAAGTACTTCCTGATATGGTTTCTGTACTGGTAACCCCCAAAAGAATCTGGATTGTGGTGAGGGAACAGAGAAAAAAGCTCATTTAGGACCTGCACTTAAGAAGGGGGTAGGCAAATGATTATCAGTGAGTAAACCTTCTGAGAATAAAAACAGCTGGAGCTTTTTAAGGTAATTACACAGGGGAAAGGATTATGTACTGGGAACTCCTCAGAAGAATCTCATTTGTGGTGAGGAGAGAGACATAAAAGCTCATTTAGGAACGACATGAACATGCTGCGTAGGTAGCTGTTTATCAGTATATATCTCACTGAGATAAGAAAAGCAGTAGCTTAATAAATTAAGTACTTCCTGGTATGGTTACTGTACTGGTAACACCCCAAAAGAATCTGGATTGTGGTGAGGGAACAGAGAAAAAAGCTCATTTAGGACCTGCACTTACGAAGGGGGTAGGCAGCTGTATAGCAGGGAGTAAACCTTCTGAGAATAAAAACAGCTGGAGCTTGTTAAAGTAATTACACAGGGTAAAGGATAATGTACTGGGAACTCCTCAGAAGAGTCTGATTTGTGGTGAGGGGAGAGAGATAAAACCTCATTTAGGAACGACATGAACATGCTGCGTAGGTAGCTGTTTATCAGTAAATATCTCCACTGAGATTAAGAAAAGCAGTAGCTTAATAAATTAAGTACTTCCTGATATGATTACTGTACTGGTAACTCCCCAAAAGAATCTGGATTGTGGTGAGGGAACACAGAAAAAAGCTCATTTATGACCTGCACTTACGAAGCGGGAAGGCAGCTGTATATCAGGGAGTATCCCTTCTGAGAATAAAAACAGCTGGAGATTGTTAAGATAATTACACAGGGGAAAGGATAATGTACTGGGAACTCCTCTGAAGAATTTGATTTGTGGTGAGGGGAGAGAGATAAAAGCTCATTTATGAACGACATGAACATGCTGCATAGGTAGCTGTTTATCAGTAAATATCTCCACTGAGATTAAGAAAAGCATTAGCTTAATAATTTAAGTACTTCCTGGTATGGTTTCTGTACTGGTAACTCCCCAAAAGAATCTGGATTGTGGTGAGGGAACAGAGAAAAAAGCTCATT
>NW_025960997.1:0-57487 GCF_023159225.1 Perognathus longimembris pacificus
ATCTCTCTCCCCTAACCACAAATCAGATTCTTCTGAGGAGTTCCCAGTACATTATCCTTACCCGTGTGTAATTACCTTAACAAGCTCCAGCTGTTTTTATTCTCCGAAGGTTTACTCCCTGATATACAGCTGCCTACCCCCTTCGTAAGTGCAGGTCCTAAATGCGCTTTTTTCTCTGTTCCCTCACCACAATCCAGATTCTTTTGGGGAGTTACCAGTACAGTAACCATACCAGGAAGTACTTAATTTATGAAGCTAGTGCTTTTCTTAATCTCAGTGGAGATATTTACTGATAAACAGCTACCTACGCAGCATGTTCATGTCGTTCCTAAATGAGCTTTTATCTCTCTCCCCTCACCACAAATCAGATTCTTCTGAGGAGTTCCCAGTACATTATCCTTTCCCCTGTGTAATTACCTTAATAAGCTCCAGGTGTTTTTATTCTCAGAATGTTTACTCCCTGATATACAGATGCCTACCCACTTCGTAAGTGCAGGTCCTACATGAGCTTTTTTCTCTGTTCCCTCACCACAATCCAGATTCTTTGGGGAGTTACCAGTACAGTAACCATACCAGGAAGTACTTAAAATATTAAGCTACTGCTTTTCTTAATCTCAGTGGATATATTTACTGATAAACTGCTACCTACGCAGCATGTTCATGTCGTTCCTAAATGAGCTTTTATCTCTCTCCCTCAACACACATCAGATTCTTCTGAGGAGTTCCCAGTACATTATCCTTTCCCCTGTGTAATTACCTTAACAAGCTCCAGCTGTTTTTATTCTCAGAAGGTTTACTCCCTCATATACAGCTGCCTACCCCCTTCGTAAGTGCAGGGCCTAAATGTGCTTTTTTCTCTGTTCCCTCACCACAATCCAGATTCTTTTGGGGAGTTACCAGTACAGTAACCATACCAGGAAGTACTTAATTTATTAAGCTATTGCTTTTCTTAATCTCAGTGGAGATCTTTACTGATAAACAGCTACCTACGCAGCATGTTCATGTCGTTCCTAAATGAGCTTTTATCTGTGTCCCCTCACCACAAATCAGATCCTTCTGAGGAGTTCCCAGTACATTATCCTTTCCCCTGTGTAATTACCTTAATAAGCTCCAGGTGTTTTTATTCTCAGAATGTTTACTCCCTGATATACAGCTGCCTACCCACTTCGTAAGTGCAGGTCCTAAATGAGCTTTTTTCTCTGTTCCCTCACCACAATCCAGATTCTTTGGGGAGTTACCAGTACAGTAACCATACCAGGAAGTACTTAAAATATAAGCTACTGCTTTTCTTTATCTCAGTGGATATATTTACTGATAAAACTGCTACCTACGCAGCATGTTCATGTCGTTCCTAAATGAGCTTTTATCTCTCTCCCCTCACCACAATTCAGATTCTTCTGAGGAGTTCCCAGTACATTATCCTTTCCCCTGTGTAATTACCTTAACAAGCTCCAGCTGTTTTTATTCTCAGAAGGTTTACTCCCTGATATACAGCTGCCTACCCCCTTCGTAAGTGAAGGTCCTAAATGAGCTTTTTTCTCTGTTCCCTCACCACAATCCAGATTCTTTTGGGGAGTTACCAGTACAGTAACCATACCAGGAAGTACTTAATTTATTAAGCTACTGCTTTTCTTAATCTCAGGGGCGATATTTACTGATAAACAGCTACCTACGCAGCATGTTCATGTCGTTCCTAAATGAGCTTTTATCTCTCTCCCCTCACCACAAATCAGATTCTTCTGAGGAGTTCCCAGTACATTATCCTTTCCCCTGTGTAATTACCTTAACAAGCTCCAGCTGTTTTTATTCTCAGAAGGTTTACTCCCTGATATACAACTGCCTACCCCCTTCGTAAGTGCAGGTCCTAAATGAGCTTTTTTCTCTGTTCCCTCACCACAATCCAGATTCTTTTGGGGCGTTACCACTACAGTAACCATACCAGGAAGTACTTAATTTATTAAGCTACTGCTTTTCTTAATCTCAATGGAGATATTTACTGATAAACAGCTACCTACGCAGCATTTCCATGTCGTTCCTAAATGAGCTTTTATCTCTCTCCCCTCACCACAAATCAGATTCTTCGGACGAGTTCCCAGTACATTATAATTTCCCCTGTGTAATTATCTTAACAAGCTCCAGCTGTTTTTATTCTCAGAAGGTTTACTCCCTGATATACAGCTGCCTACCCCCTTCGTAAGTGCAGGTCCTAAATGAGCTTTTTTCTCTGTTCCCTCACCACAATCCAGATTCTTTTGGGGAGTTACCAGTACAGTAACCATACCAGGAAGTACTTAATTTATTAAGCTACTGCTTTTCTTAATCTCAGTGGAGATATTTACTGATAAAAAGCTACCTACGCAGCATGTTCATGTCGTTCCTAAATGAGCTTTTATCTCTCTCCCTCAACACACATCAGATTCTTCTGAGGAGTTCCCAGTACATTATCCTTTCCCCTGTGTAATTACCTTAACAAGCTCCAGCTGTTTTTATTCTCAGAAGGTTTACTCCCTCATATACAGCTGCCTACCCCCTACGTAAGTGCGGGGCCTAAATGTGCTTTTTTCTCTGTTCCCTCACCACAATCCAGATTCTTTTGGGGAGTTACCAGTACAGTAACCATACCAGGAAGTACTTAATTTATTAAGCTATTGCTTTTCTTAATCTCAGTGGAGATCTTTACTGATAAACAGCTACCTACGCAGCATGTTCATGTCGTTCCTAAATGAGCTTTTATCTGTGTCCCCTCACCACAAATCAGATTCTTCTGAGGAGTTCCCAGTACATTATCCTTTCCTCTGTGTAATTACCTTAACAAGGTCCAGCTGTTTTTATTCTCAGAAGGTTTACTCCCTGATATACAGCTGCCTACACCCTTCGTAAGTGCAGGTCCTAAATGAGCTTTTTTCTCTGTTCCCTCACCACATTCCAGATTCTTTTGGGGAGTTGCCAGTAGGGTAACCATACCAGGAAGTACTTAATTTATTAAGCTACTGCTTTTCTTAATCTCAGTGGAGATATTTACTGATAAACAGCTACCTACGCAGCATGTTCATGTCGTTCCTAAATGAGCTTTTATCTCTCTCCCCTCATCACAAATCAGATTCTTCTGAGGAGTTCCCAGTACATTATCCTTTCCCCTGTGTAATTATCTTAACAAGCTCCAGCTGTTTTTATTCTCAGAAGGTTAACTCCCTGATATACAATTGCGTACCCCCTTCGTAAGTGCAGGTCCTAAATGAGCTTTTTTCTCTGTTCCTTCACCACAATTCAGATTCTTTTGGGGAGTTACCAGTACAGTAAACATACCTGGAAGTACATAATTTTTTACGCTACTGCTTTTCTTAATCTCAGTGGCGATATTTACTGATAAACCGCTACCTAAGCAGCATGTTCATGTCGTTCCTAAATGAGCTTTTATCTCTCTCCCCTCACCACAAATCAGATTCTTCTGAGGAGTTCTCAGTACATTTTCCTTTCCCCTGTGTAATTACCTTAACAAGCTCCAGCTGTTTTTATTCTCAGAAGGGTTACTCCCTGAAATACAGGTGACTACCCCCTTTGTAAGTGCAGGTCCTAAATGAGCTTTTTTCTCTGTTCCCTCACCACAATCCAGATTCTGTTGGGAAGTTACCAGTAGAGTAGCCAAACCAGGAAGTACTTAATTTATTAAGCTATTGCTTTTCTTAATCTCAGTGGAGATATTTACTGATAAACAGATACCTACGCAGCATGTTCATGTCGTTCCTAAATGAGCTTTTATCTCTCTCCCCTCACCACAAATCAGATTCTTCTGAGGAGTTCCAAGTACACTATCCTTTCCCCTGTGTAATTACCTTAACAAGCTCCAGCTGTTTTTATTCTCAGAAGGTTTACTCCCTGATATACAGCTACCTACCCCCTTCGTAAGTCCAGGTAATAATTGAGCTTTTTTCACTGTTCCCTCACCACAATCCAGATTCTTTTGGGGAGTTTCCTGTACAGTAACCATACCAGGAAATACTTAATTTATTAAGCTACTGCTTTTCTCAATCTCAGTGGAGATATTTACTGATAAACAGCTACCTATGCAGCATTTTCATGTCGTTCCTAAATGAGCTTTTATCTCTCTCCCCTCACCACAAATCAGATTCTTCTGAGGAATTCCCAGTACATTATCCTTTCACCTGTGTAATTACCTTAAGATGCTCCAGCTGTTTTTATTCTCAGAAGGTTTACTCCCTGATATACAGCTGCCTTACCCCTTCGTAAGTGCAGGTCCTAAATGATCTTTTTTCTCTGTTCCCTCACCACAATCCAGATTCTTTTCGGAAGTTACTAGTACAGTAACCATACCAGGAAGTACTTACTTTATTAAGCTACTGCTTTTCTTAATCTCAGTTGAGATATTTACTGATAAACAGCTACCTATGCAGCATGTTCATGTCGATCCTAAATGAGCTTTTATCTCTCTCCGCTCAACACAAATCAGATTCTTCTGAGGAGTTCCCAGTACATTATCCTTTCCCCTGTGTAATTACCTTAACAAGCTCCAGCTGTTTTTATTCTCAGAATGTTTACTCCCTGATATACAGCTGCCTACCCCCTTCGTAAGTGCAGGTCCTAAATGAGCTTTTTTCTATGTTCCCTCACCACAATCCAGATTCTTCTGGGGAGTTACCAGTACAGTAACCATATCAGAAATTACTTAATTTATTAAGCTGCTGCTTTTCTTAATCTCAGTGGAAATATTTACTGATAAACAGCTACCTAAGCAGCATGTTCATGTCGTTCCTAAATGAGCTTTTATCTCTCTCCCCTCACCACAAATCAGATTCTACTGAGGAGTTCCAAGTACATTATCCTTTCCCCTCTGTAATTACCTTAACAAGTTCCAGCTGTTTTTATTCTCAGAAGGTTTATTCCCTGATATACAGCTGCCTACCCCCTTCGTAAGTGCAGGTACTAAATGAGCTTTTTTCTCTGTTCCCTCACCACAATCCAGATTCTTTTGGGGAGTTACCAGTACAGAAACCATACCAGGAAGTACTTAAATTATTAAGCTAATGCTTTTCTTAATCTCAGTGGAGATATTTACTGATAAACAGCTAACTATGCAGCATGTTCATGTCGTTCATAAATGAGCTTTTATCTCTCTCCCCTCACCACAAATCAAATTCTTCAGAGGAGTTCCTAGTACATTATCCTTTCCCCTGTGTAATTATCTTAACAATCTCCAGCTGTTTTTATTCTCAGAAGGGATACTCCCTGATATACAGCTGCCTTCCCCCTTCGTAAGTGCAGGTCATAAATGAGCTTTTTTCTGTGTTCCCTCACCACAATCCAGATTCTTTTGGGGAGTTACCAGTACAGTAATCATATCAGGAAGTACTTAATTTATTAAGCTACTGCTTTTCTTAATCTCAGTGGAGATATTTACTGATAAACAGCTACCTACGCAGCATGTTCATGTCGTTCCTAAATGAGGTTTTATCTCTCTCCCCTCACCACAAATCAGACTCTTCTGAGGAGTTCACAGTACATTATCCTTTACCCTGTGTAATTACTTTAACAAGCTCCAGCTGTTTTTATTCTCAGAAGGTTTACTCCCTGCTATACAGCTGCCTACCCCCTTCGTAAGTGCAGGTCCTAAATGAGCTTTTTTCTCTGTTCCCTCACCACAATCCAGATTCTTTTGGGGAGTTACCAGTACAGTAACCATACCAGGAAGTACTGAATTTATTAAGCTACTGCTTTTCTTAATCTCAGTGGAGATATATACTGATAAACAGCTACCTACGCAGCATGTTCATGTCGTTCCTAAATGAGCTTTTATGTCTCTCTCCTCACCACAAATGAGATTCTTCTGAGGAGTTCCCAGTACATAATCCTTTCCCCTGTGTAATTACCTTAAAAAGCTCCAGCTGTTTTTATTCTCAGAAGGTTTACTCACTGATAATCATTTGCCTACCCCCTTCTTAAGTGCAGGTCCTAAATGAGCTTTTTTCTCTGTTCCCTCACCACAATCCAGATTCTTTTGGGGTGTTACCAGTACAGTAACCATACCAGGAAGTACTTAATATATAAAGCTACTGCTTTTCTTAATCTGAGTAGAGATATTTACTGATAAACAGTTACCTATGCAGCATTTTCATGTCGTTCCTAAATGAGCTATTATCTCTCTCCCCTCACCACAAATCAGATTCTTCTGAGGAGTTCCCAGTACATTATCCTTTCGCCTGTGTAATTACCTTAACAAGTTCCAGCTGTTTTTATGATCAGCAATTTTACTCCCTGATATACAGCTGCCTACCCACTTCGTATATGCAGGTCCTAAATGAGCTTTTTTCTCTGTTCCCTCACCACAATCCAGATTCTTTTGTGGATTTGCCAGTACAGTAACCATACCAGGAAGTACTTAATTTATTAAGCTAATACAGCTGCGTACCCCCTTCGTAAGTGCAGGTCCTAAATGAGCTTTTTTCTCTGTTCCTTCACCACAATCCAGATTCTTTTGGGGAGTTACCAGTACAGTAACCATACCAGGAAGTAGTTAATTTATTAAGCTACTGCTTTTCTTAATCTCAGTGGAGATATTTACTGATAAACAGCTACCTACGCAGCATGTTCATGTCGAACCTAAATGAGCTTTTATCTCTCTCCCCTCACCACAAATCAGATTCTTCTGAGGAGTTCCCAGTACATTATCCTTTCCCCTGTGTAATTACCTTAACAAGCTCCAGCTGTTTTTATTCTCAGAAGGTTTACTCCCTGATGTACAGCTTCCTACCCCCTTCGTAAGTGCAGGTCCTAAATGAGCTTTTTTCTCTGTTCCTTCACCACAATCCAGATTCTTTTGGGGAGTTACCAGTACAGTAACCATACCAGGAAGTAGTTAATTTATTAAGCTACTGCTTTTCTTAATCTCAGTGGAGTTATTTACTGATAAACCGCTACCTATGCAGCATTTTCATGTCGTTCGTAAATGAGCTTTTATCTGTCTCCCCTCACCACAAATCAGATTCTTCTGAGGAGTTCCCAGTACATTATCCTTTCCCCTGTGTAATTACCTTAACAAGCTCCAGCTGTTTTTATTCTCAGAAGGTTTATTCCCTGATATACAGCTGCCTACCCCCTTCGTAAGTGCAGGTGCTAAATGAGCTTTTTCTCTGTTCCCTGACCACAACCCAGATTCTTTTGGGGAGTGACCACTACAGTAACCATACCAGGAATTACTTAATTTATTAAGCTACTGCTTTTCTTAATCTAAGTGGAGATATTTACTGATAAACAGCTACCTACGCAGCATCTTCATGTCGTTCCTAAATGAGCTTTTATCTCTCTCCCCTCACCACAAATCAGATTCTTCTGGGGAGTTCCCAGTACATTATTCTTTCCCCTGTGTAATTACCTTAACAAGCTCCAGCTGTTTTTATTCTCAGAAGGGATACTCCCTGATATACAGCTGCCTACCGCCATCGTAATTGCATGTCCTAAATGAGCTTTTTTCTCTGTTCCCTCACCACAATCCAGATTCTTTTGGGGAGTTACCAGTACAGTAAACATACCAGGAAGTACTTAATTTATTAAGCTACTGCTTTTCTCTTTTTTTTTTTTCGCCAGTCCTGGGCCTTGGATTCAGGGCCTGAGCACTGTCCCTGGATTCTTCCCGCTCAAGGCTAGCTCTCTGCCACTTGAGCCACAGCGCTGCTTCTGGCCGTTTTCTGAATATGTGGTGCTGGGAATCGAACCTAGGGCCTCATGTATCCGAGGCAGGCACTCTAGCCAATAGGCTATATCCCCAGCCCAAAATAATTCTGTTTTCATTTTCAACTCCACAGTATGTCTATTTTTTTTTTTGGTACAGGGGAATCGAATCCAGGGCGTTGTGCTTTTCTTAATCTCAGTGGAGATATTTACTGATAAACAGCTACCTATGCAGCATTTTCATGTCGTTCCTAAATGAGCTTTTATCTCTTTCCCCCCACCACAAATCAGATTCTTCTGAGGAGTTCCCAGTACATTATCCTTTCCCCTGTGTAATTACCTTAACAAGCTCCAGCTGTTTTTATTCTCAGAAGGGATACTCCCTGATATACAGCTGCCTACCCCCTTCGTAAGTGCAGGTCCTAAATGAGCTTTTTTCTCTGTTCCCTCACCACAATCCAGATTCTTTTGGGGAGCTCCCAGTACAGTAACCATACCAGGAAGTACTTAATTAATTAAGCTACTGCTTTTCTTAATGTCAGTGGAGATATTTACTGATAAACAGCTACCTCCGCAGCATGATCATGTATTTCCTAAATAAGCTTTAATCTCTCTCCCCTCACCACAAATCAGATTCTTCTGAGGAGTTCCCAGTACATTATCCTTTCGCCTGTGTAATTACCTTAACAAGCTCCACCTGTTTTTATTCTCAGAATGTTTACTCCCTGATATACAGCTGCCTACCCCTTCGTAAGTGCAGGTCCTAAATGAGCTTTTTTCTCTGTTCCCTCACCACAATCCAGATTCTTTTGGGGAGTTACCAGTACAGTAACCATACCAGGAAGTACTTAATTTATTAAGCTACTGCTTTTCTTAATCTCAGTGGAGATTTATACTGATAAACAGCTACCTATGCAGCATTTTCATGTCGTTTCTAAATGAGCTTTTATCTCTCTCCCCTCACCAAAAAGAAAATTCTTCTGAGGAGTTCCCAGTACATTATCCTTTCCCCTGTGTAATTACCTTAACAAGCTCCAGCTGTTTTTATTCTCAGAAGGTTTACTCCCTGATATACAGCTGCCTAACCCCTTCGTAAGTGCAGGTCCTAAATGAGCTTTTTTCTCTGTTCCCGCACCACAATCCAGATTCTTTTGGGGAGTTACCAGTACAGTAACCATACCAGGAAGTACTTAATTTATTAAGCTAATGCTTTTCTTAATCTCAGTGGAGATATTTACTGATAAACAGCTACCTACGCAGCATGTTCATGTCGTTCCTAAATGAGCTTTTATCTCTCTCCCCTCACCACAAATCAGATTCTTCTGAGGAGTTCCCAGTACATTATCCTTGCCCCTGTGTAATTACCTTAAAAAGTTCCAGCTGTTTTTATTCTTAGAAGGGATACTCCCTGATATACAGCTGCCTACCCCCTTCGTAAGTGCAGGTCCCAAATGAGCTTTTTTCTCTGTTCTCTCACCACAATCCAGATTCTTTTGGGGAGTTACCAGTACAGTAAACATACCATGAAGTACTTAATTTATTAAGCTACTGCTTTTCTTAATCTAAGTGGAGATATTTACTGATAAACAGCTACCTACTCAGCATGTTCATGTCGTTCCTAAATGAGCTTTTATCTCTTTCCCCTCACCACAAATCAGATTCTTCTGAGGAGTTCCCAGTACATTATCCTTTCCCCTGTGTATTTACCTTAACAAGCTCCAGCTGTTTTTATTCTCAGAAGGTTTACTCCCTGATATACAGCTGCCTACCCCCTTCGTAAGTGCAGGTGCTAAATGAGCTTTTTCTCTGTTCCCTGACCACAACCCAGATTCTTTTGGGGAGTGACCACTACAGTAACCATACCAGGAAGTCCTTAATATATTAAGCTACTGCTTTTCTTCATCTCAGTGGAGATATTTACTGATAAACAGATACCTATGCAGCATGTTCATGTCGTTCGGAAATGAGCTTTTATCTCTCTCCCCTCACCACAAATCAGATTCTTCTGAGGAGTTCCCAGTATATTATCCTTTCCCCTGTGTAATTACCTTATCAAGCTCCAGCTGTTTTTTTTTCTCTGAAGTGATACTCCATGATATACAGCTGCCTATCCCCTTCGTAAGTGCAGGTCTTAAGTGAGCTTTTATCTCTGTTCCCTCACCACAATCTAGATTCTTTTGGGGAGTTACCAGTACAGTAACCATACCAGGAAGTACTTAATTTATTAAGCTACTGCTTTTCTTAATCTCAGTGGAGATATTTACTGATAAACAGCTACCTACGCAGCATGTTCATGTCGTTCCTAAATGAGATTTTATCTCTCTCCCCTCACCACAAATCAGATTCTTCTGAGGAGTTCCCAGTACATTATCCTGTCCCCTGTGTAATTACCTTAACAAGCTCCAGCTGTTTTTATTCTCAGAAGGTTTACTCCCTGATATACAGCTGCCTACCCCCTTCGTAAGTGCAGGTCCTAAATGAGCTTTTTTCTCTGTTCCCTCACCACAATCCAGATTCTTTTCGGGAGTTACCAGTACAGTAACGATACCAAGAAGTACTTAATTTATTAAGCTACTGCTTTTCTTAATCTCAGTGGAGATATTTACTGATAAACAGCTACTTATGCAGCATTTTCATGTCGTTCCGAAATGAGCTTTTATCTCTCTCCCCTCACCAGAAATCAGATTCTTCTGAGGAGTACCCAGTACATTATCCTTTCCCCTGTGTAATTAACTTAACAAGCTCCAGCTGTTTTTATTCTCAGAAGGATTACTCCCTTATATACAGCTGCCTACCCCGTTCGTAAGTACAGGTCCTAAATGAGTTTTTTTCTCTGTTCCACCACAATTCAGATTCTTTTGGGGAGTTACCAGTACAGTAACCATACCAGGAAGTAGT
The DNA here is from genome assembly GCF_023159225.1 of Perognathus longimembris pacificus. NCBI lineage: Eukaryota > Metazoa > Chordata > Mammalia > Rodentia > Heteromyidae > Perognathus > Perognathus longimembris. The sequence continues at coordinate 10,582 of NW_025960997.1, forward strand.
TAATTTATTAAGCTACTGCTTTTCTTAATCTCAGTGGAGATATTTACTGATAAACAGCTAACTACGCAGCATGTTCATGTCGTACCTAAATGAGCTTTTATCTCTCTCCCCTCACCACAAATCAGATTCTTCTGAGGAGTTCCCAGTACATTATCCTTTCCCCTGTGTAATTACCTTAACAAGCTCCAGCTGTTTTTATTCTCAGAAGGTATACTCCCTGATGTACAGCTTCCTACCCCCTTCGTAAGTGCAGGTCCTAAATGAGCTTTTTTCTCTGTTCCTTCACCACAATCCAGATTCTTTTGGGGAGTTACCAGTACAGTAACCATACCAGGAAGTAGTTAATTTATTAAGCTACTGCTTTTCTTAATCTCAGTGGAGATATTTACTGATAAACAGCTACCTATGCAGCATGTTCATGTCGTTCATAAATGAGCTTTTATCTCTCTCCCCTCACCACAAATCAGACTCTTCTGAGGAGTTCCCAGTACATTATCCTTTACCCTGTGTAATTACTTTAACAAGCACAAGCTGTTTTTATTCTCAGAAGGTTTACTCCCTGCTATACAGCTGCCTACCCCCTTCGTAAATGCAGGTCCTAAATGAGCTTTTTTCTCTGTTCCCTCACCACAATCCAGATTCTTTTGGGGAGTTACCAGTACAGTAACCATACCAGGAAGTACTTAATTTATTAAGCTACTGCTTTTCTTAATCTCAGTGGAGACAGTTACTGATAAACAGCTACCTACGCAGCGTGTTCATGTCGTTCCTAAATGAGCTTTTATGTCTCTCTCCTCACCACAAATGAGATTCTTCTGAGGATTTCCAGGTACATAATCCTTTCCCCTGTGTAATTACCTTAAAAAGCTCCAGCTGTTTTTATTCTCAGAAGGTTTACTCACTGATAATCATTTGCCTACCCCCTTCTTAAGTGCAGGTCCTAAATGAGCTTTTTTCTCTTTTCCCTCACCACAATCCAGATTCTTTTGGGGTGTTACCAGTACAGAAACCATATCAGGAAGTACTTAGTTTATTAAGCTACTGCTTTTCTTAATCTCAGTGGAGATATTTACTGATAAACACCTACCTATGCAGCATGTTCATGTCGTTCATAAATGAGCTTTTATCTCTCTCCTCTCACCACAAATCAGATTCTTCTGAGGAGTTCCTAGTACATTATCCTTTCCCCTGTGTAATTAACTTAAAAAGCTCCAGCTGTTTTTATTATCAGAAATTTTACTCCCTGATATACACCTGCCAACCCCCTTCGTAAGTGGAGGTCCTAAATGAGCTTTTTTCTCTGTTCCCTCACCACAATCCAGATTCTTTGGGGTGTTACCAGTACAGTAACCATACCAGGAAGTACTTAATATATTAAGCTACTGCTTTTCTTAATCTGAGTAGAGATATTAACTGATAAACAGTTACCTATGCAGCATTTTCATGTCGTTCCTAAATGAGCTATTATCTCTCTCCCCTCACCACAAATCAGATTCTTCTAAGGAGTTCCCAGTACATTATCCTTTCGCCTGTGTAATTACCTTAACAAGCTCCAGCTGTTTTTATGATCAGAAATTTTACTCCCTGATATACAGCTGCCTACCCACTTCGTATATGCAGGTCCTAAATGAGCTTTTTTCTCTGTTCCCTCACCACAATCCAGATTCTTTTGTGGATTTACCAGTACAGTAACCATACCAGGAAGTACTTAATTTATTAAGCTAATACAGTTGCGTACCCCCTTCGTAAGTGCAGGTCCTAAATGAGCTTTTTTCTCTGTTCCCTCACCACAATCCAGATTCTTTTCGGAAGTTACCAGTACAGTAACCATACCAGGAAGTAATTTATTAATCTACTGCTTTTCTTAATCTCAGTGGAGATATTTACTGATAAACAGCAACCTACGCACCATGTTCATGTCGTTCCTAAATGAGCTTTTATCTCTCTCCCCTCACCACAAATCAGATTCTTCTGAGGAGTTCCCAGTACATTATCCTTTCACCTGTGTAATTACCTTAAGATGCTCCAGCTGTTTTTATTCTCAGAAGGTTTACTCCCTTATATACAGCTGCCTACCCACTTCGTATATGCAGGTCCTAAATGAGCTTTTTTCTCTGTTCCCTCACCACAATCCAGATTCTTTTGTGGATTTACCAGTACAGTAACCATACCAGGAAGTACTTAATTTATTAAGCTAATACAGTTGCGTACCCCCTTCGTAAGTGCAGGTCCTAAGTGAGCTTTTTTCTCTGTTCCCTCACCACAATCCAGATTCTTTTGCGGAGTTACCAGTACAGTAACCTCACCAGGAAGTACTTAAAATATTAAGCTACTGCTTTTATTAATCTCAGGGGAGATATTTACTTATAAACAGCTACCTATGCAGCATTTTCATGTCGTTTCTAAATGAGCTTTTATCTGTCTCCCCTCACCACAAATCAGATTCTTCTGAGGAGTTCCCAGTACATTACGCTTTCCCCTGTGTAATTACCTTAACAAGCTCCAGCTGCTTTTATTCTCAGAATGTTTACTCCCTGATATACAGGTGCCTACCACCTTCGTAAGTGCAGGTCCTTAATGAGCTTTTTCTCTGTTCCCTCACCACAATCCAGATTCTTTTGGGGAGTTACTAGTACAGTAACCATACCACTAAATACTTAATTTATTAAGCTACAGCTTTTCTTAATCTCAGTGGAGGTATTTACTGATAAACAGCTACCTACGCAGCATGTTCATGTCGTTGGTAATGAGCTTTTACCTCTCTCCGCTCACCACAAATCAGATTCTTCTGAGGAGTTCCCAGTACATTATCCTTTCCCCTGTGTAATTACCTTAACAAGCTCCAGCTGTTTTTATTCTCAGAAGGTTTACTCCCTGATATACAGCTGCCTACCCCCTTCGTAAGTGCAGGTCCTAAATGAGCTTTTTTCTCTGTTCCCTCACCACAATACAGATTCTTTTGGGGAGTTACCAGTACAGTAACCATACCAGGAAGTACTTAATTTATTAAGCAACTGCTTTTCTTAATCTCAGTGGAGATATTTACTGATAAACAGCTACCTACGCTGCATGTTCATGTCGTTCCTAAATGAGCTTTTATCGCTCTCCCCTCAGCACAAATCAGATTCTTCTGAGGAGTTCCCAGTACATTATACTTTCCCCCGTGTATTTACCTTAACAAGCTCCAGCTGTTTTATTCTCAGAAGGGATACTCCCTGATATACAGCTGCCTTCCCCCTTCGTAAGTGCAGGTCCTAAATGAGCTTTTTTCTCTGTTCCCTCACCACAATCCAGATATTTTTGGGGAGTTACCAGTACAGTAACCAAACCACTAAGTACTTAATTTATTAAGCTACTGCTTTTCTTAAACTCAGTGGAGATATTTACTGATAAACAGCTACCTACGCAGCATGTTCATGTCGTTCGTAATGAGGTTTTATCTCTCTACGCTCACCACAAGTTAGATTCTTCTGAGTAGTTCCCAGTACATTATCCTTTCCCCTGTGTCATTACCGTAACAAGCTCCAGCTGTTTTTAATCTCAGAAGGTTTACTCCCTGATATACAGCTGCCTACCCCCTTCGTATGTGCAGGTCTTAAATGAGCTTTTTTCTCTGTTCCCTCACCACAATCTACATTCTTTTGGTTAGTTCCCAGTACAGTAACCATACCAGGAAGTAATTAATTTATTAATCTACTGCTTTTCTTAATCTCAGTGGAGATATTTACTGATAAACAGCTACATATGCAGCATTTTATTGTCGTTCCTAAATGAGCTTTTATCTCTCTCACCTCACCACAAATCAGATTCTTCTGAGGAGGTCCCAGTACATTATCCTTTCCCTTGTGTAATTACCTTAACAAGCTCCAGCTGTTTTTATTCTCAGAAGGGATACTCCCTGATATACACCTGTCTATCCCCTTCGTAGGTGCAGGTCCAGATTGAGCTTTTTTCTCTGTTCCCTCACCACAATCCAGATTCTTTTGGGGAGTTACCAGTACAGTAACCATACCAGGAAGTACTTAATTGATTAAGCTACTGCTTTTCTTAATCTCAGTGGAGATATTTACTGATAAACAACTACATACGCAGCATGTACATGTCGTTCCTAAATGAGCTTTTATCTCTCTCCCCTCACCACAAATCAGATTCTTCTGAGGAGTTCCCAGAACATTATCCTTTTCCCTGTGTAATTACCTTAAAAAGCTCCAGCTGTTTTTATTATCAGAAATTTTACTCCCTGATATACAGCTGCCTACCCCCTTCGTAAGTGCAGGTCCTAAATGAGCTATTTTCTCTCTTCCCTCACCACAATCCAAATTCTTTTGGGGAGTTACCAGTACAGTAACCGTACCAGAAAGTACTTAATTTATTAAGCTGCTGCTTTTCTTAATCACAGTGGAGATATTTACTGATAAACAGGTACCTACGAAGCATGTTCATGTCGTTCCTTTATGAGCATTTATGTCTCTCCCCTCACCACAAATCAGATAATTCTGATGAGTGCCCAATATCTTTCCCCTGTGTAATTAACTTAACAAGCTCCAGCTGTTTTTATTCTCATAAGGTTTACTCCCTGATATACAGCTGCCTACCCCCTTCGTAAGTGCAGGTCCTAAATGAGCTTTTTTCTCTGTTCCCTCACCACAATCCAGATCCTTTTGGGGATTTACCAATACAGTAACCATACCAGGAAGTACTTAATTTATTAAACTACTGCTTTTCTTAATCTCAGTGGAGATATTTACTGATAAACAGCTACATATGCAGCATTTTCATGTCGTTCCTAAAAGAGCTTTTATCTCTCTCCCCTCACCACAAATCAGATTCTTCTGAGGAGTTCCCAGTACATTATCCTTTCCCCTGTGTAATTACCTTAACAAGCTCCAGCTGTTTTTATTCTCAGAAGGTTTACTCCCTGATATACAGCTGTGTACCCCCTTTGTAAGTGTATGTCCTAAATGAGCTTTTTTCTCTGTTCCCTCACCACAATCCAGATTCTTTTGGGGAGTTACCAGTACAGTAACCATACCAGGATGTACTTAATTTATTAAGCTACTGCTTTTCTTTTTTTTTTCTCAAATTTTTATTATCAAACTGACGTACATAGAGGTTACAGTATCATACGTTGGGCATTGGATACATTTCTTGTACTGTTTGTTGCCTTGTCCCTCATGCCCCCCTCCCTCCCCCCCTTTCCCTCCTCCCCCCTGGTGTTCAGTTCACTTACACCAAACAGTTTCGCAAGTATTGCTTTTGTAGTTATTTCTCTTTTTTTACCCTGTGTCTCTCGAATTTGGTATTCCCTTTGAATTTCCTACTTCCAATACCAGTAAACACGGTTTCCAATATACTCAGATAAGATTACAGAGATAGTGTAGGTACAAACATAGGAAGGTGATACAAAACATAATCTATAATAGAAACTACACATACACATAGGACGTTGAAAGTGGTTACAACTGTGATATATCACTTGTTTCCATAACATGGAGTTCATTTCAATTAGCATCATCTTATGTGTTTCTAAGGGTATAGCTGTTGGGCCTTGTGATGCTCTGCTATGGCTTGCCTAAACCTGTACTAATTATTCCCAATAAGGGAGGCCATAGAGTCCATGTTTCTTTGGGTCTGGCTCACTTCACTTAGTATAACTTTTTCCAAATCCTATCATTTCCTTACAAATGGAACAATGTCATTCTTTCTGATAGAGGCATAAAATTCCATTGTGTAAATGTACCACATTTTCCTGATCCATTCATCTATGGAGGGGCATCTGGGTTGGTTCCAGCTACTCGCTATGACAAATTGTGCTGCGATGAACATTGTTGTGCTGGTGGCATTACTGTGATTTTGTTTGTGGGCTTTTGGATAGATGCCCAACAGTGGGGCTGCTGGGTCATAGGGGAGTTCTATATTGAGCCTTTTGAGGAATCTCCATACTGCTTGCCAGAGTGGCTGAACCAGTTTACATTCCCACCAACAATGAAGTAGGGTTCCCTTTTGGCCACATCCCCTCCAACAATTGTTATTATTAGTTTTCTTGATATATGACATTCTTGCTGGGGTGAGATGGAATCTCAATGTTGTTTTGATTTGCATTTCCTTTATGGCCAGTGATGTAGAGCATTTTTTCATATGTCTATTGGCCATTCTCATTTCCTCATCAGAGAAGTTTCTTTGTAAGTCTTTAGCCCACTTGATGAGGGGGCTGTTGGTTCTTTGCAGTTTTGTTTTGGAAGAAGGTAATTTTTTTAGTTCTGCATATATTTTAGAGATGAGGCCTTTGTCTGTTGAATGTCCGGTAAAGATTTTCTCCCAGTCTGTGGGCTTTCTGTTTATCTTGAGAGCTATGTCCTTTGCCGTGCAGAAGCTCTGGAGTTTGATGCAATCCCATTTGTCCAACCTTTCTTTGATTTGTAGCCTTTCAGGGTCTTTGTTAAGGAAGTTCTGTCCTGTGCCAAGGAGCCCAAGTGTTTCTCCTACTCCTTCCTTTAGTGTCTTCAGGGTGCCTGTTTTGATTTCAAGGTCTTTAATCCATTTGGAATTGATTTTGGTGCAGGGTGATATATAAGGATCTAGTTTTAGTTTGTTGCATGTTTTTATTCTCAGAAGATTTACTCCCTGATATACAGCTGCCTACCCCCTTCGTAAATGCAGGTCCTAAATGAGCTTTTTTCTCTGTTCCCTCACCACAATCCAGATTCTTTTGGGGAGTTACCAGTACAGTAACCATACCAGGAAGTGCTTACTTTATTAAGCTACTGCTTTTCTTAATCTCAGTGGAGATATTTACTGATAAACCGCTACCTACGCAGCATGTTCATGTCGTTCCTAAATGAGCTTTTATCTCTCTCCCCTCACCACAAATCAGATTCTTCTGAGGAGTTCCCAGTACATTATCCTTTCCCCTGTATAATTACCTCAACAAGATCCAGCTGTTTTTATTCTCAGAAGATTTACTCCCTGATATACAGCTGCCTACCCCCTTCGTAAGTGCAGGTCCTAAATGAGCTTTTTTCTCTGTTCCCTCACCACAATCCAGATTCTTTTGGGGAGATACCAGTACAGTAACCATACCAGGAAGTACTTAATTTATTAAGCTACTGCTTTTCTTAATCTCAGTGGAGATATTTACTGATAAACAACTACCTACGCAGCATGTTCATGTCGTTCCTAAATGAGCTTTTATCTCTCTCCTCTCGCCACAAATCAGATTCTTCTGAGGAGTTCCCAGTACATTATCCTTTCCCCTGTGTAATTACCATAACAAGCTCCAGCTGTTTTTATTTTCAGAACGGATACTACCTGATATACAGCTGCCTACCACCTTCGTAAGTGCAGGTCCTAAATGAGATTTTTTCTCTTTTCCCTCACCACAATCCAGATTCTTTGGGGGAGTTACCATTACAGTAACCATACCAGGACGTACTAAATTTATTAAGCTACTCATTTTCTTAATCTCAGTGGAGATATTTACTGATAAACAGCTACCTATGCAGCATTTTCATGTCGTTCCTAAATGAGCTTTTATCTCTTTCCCCTCACCACAAATCAGATTCTTCTGAGGAGTTCCCAGTACACTATCCTTTCCCCTGTGTAATTACCTTAACAAGCCCCAGCTGTTTTTATTCTCAGAAGGTTTACTCCCTGATATACAGCTGACTACCCACTTCGTAAGTGCAGGTCCTAAATGAGCTTTTTTATCTGTTCGCTCACCACAATCCAGATTCTTTTGGGGAGTTACCAGTACAGTAACCATACCAGGAAGTACTTAGTTTATTAAGCTACTGCTTTTCTTAATCTCAGTGGAGATATTTACTGATAAACAGCTACCTACGCAGCATGTTCATGTCGTTCCTAAATGACCTTTTATCTCTCTCCCCTCACCACAAATCAGATTCTTCTGAGGAGTTCCCAGTACATTATCCTTTCCCCTGTGTAATTACCTTAACAAGCTCCAGCTGTTTTTATTCTCAGAAGGGATACTCCCTGATATACAGCTGCCTACCCCCTCCGTAAATGCAGGTACTAAATGAGCTTTTTTCTCTGTTCCCTAACCACAATCCAGATTCTTTTGGGGAGTTACCATTACAGTAACCATACCAGGAAGTACTTAATTTATTAAGCTACTGCTTTTCTTAATCTCAGTGGAGATATTTCTGATAAACAGCTACCTACGCAGCATCTTCATGTCGTTCCTAAATGAGCTTTTATCTCTCGCCCCTCACCACAAATCAGATTCTTCTGAGGAGTTCCCAGTACATTATCCTTTCGTCTGTGTAATTACCTTAACAAGCTCCAACTGTTGATATTCTTAGAAGGTTTACTCCCTGATATACAGCTGCCTACCCACTCCTTAAGTGCAGGTACTAAATGATCTTTTTTCTCTGTTCCCTCACCACAATCCAGATTCTTTTGGGGAGTTACCAGTACAGTAACCATACGAGGAAGTACTTCATTTATTAAGCTACTGCTTTTCTTTATCTTAGTGGAGATAATTACTGATAAATAGCTACCTACGCAGCATGTTCATGTCGTTCATAAATGAGCTTTTATCTCTCTCCCCTCATCCCAAATCAGATTCTTCTGAGGAATTCCCAGTACATTATCCTTTCCCCTGTGTAATTACCTTAACAAGCTCCAGCTGTTGATATTCTCAGAAGGTTTACTCCCTGATATACAGCTGCCTACCCCCTTCGTAAGTGCAGGTCCTAAATGTGCTTTTTTCTCTGTTCCCTCACCACAATCCAGATTCTTTTGGGGAGTTACCAGTACAGTAACCATACCAGGAAGTTCTTAATTTATTAAGCTACTGCTTTTCTTAATCTTAGTGGAGATATTTACTGATAAACAGCAACCTATGCAGCATTTTCATGTCGTTCTTAAATGAGCTTTTATCTCTCTCCCCTCACCACAAATCAGATTCTTCTGAGTAGTTCCCAGTACATTATCCTTTCCCCTGTTTAATTACCTTAACAAGCTCCAGCTGTTTTTATTCTCAGAAGGTTTACTCCCTGATATACAGCTGCCTACCCCCTTTGTAATTGCAGGTCTTATATGAGCTTTTTTCTCTGTTCCCTCACCACAATCCAGATTCTTTTGGGGAGTTGCCAGTACAGTAACCATACCAGGAATTACTTAATTTATTAATTTACTGCTTTTCTAAATCTCAGTGGAGATATTTAGTGATAAACAGCTACCTACGCAAAATGTTCATGTCGTTCCTAAATGAGCTTTTTCGCTCTCCCCTCACCACAAATTAGATTCTTTTGAGGACTTCCCAGTACATTATCCTTTCCCCTGTGTAATTACCTTAACAAGCTCCAGCTGTTTTTATTCTCAAAAGGTTTACTCCCTGATATACAGCTGCCTAACCCCTTCGTAAGTGCAGGTCCTAAATGAGCTTTTTTCTCTGTTCCCTCACCACAATCCAGATTCTTTTGGGGAGTTACCAGTACAGTAACCATACCAGGAAGAACTTAATTTATTAAGCTACTGCTTTTCTTAATGTCAGTGGAGATATTTACTGATAAACAGCTACCTACGCAGCATGTTCATGTCGTTCCTAAATGATCTTTTATCTCTCTCCCCTCACCACAAATCAGATTCTTCTGAGGAGTTCCCAGTACATTATCCTTTCCCCTGTGTAATTACCTTAACAAGCTCCAGCTGTTTTTATCCTCAGAAGGTTTACTCCCTGATATACAGCTGCCTACCCCCTTCGTAAGTGCAGGTCCTAAATGAGCTTTTTTCACTGTTCCTGCACCACAATCCAGATTCTTTTTGGGAGGTACCAGTGAAGTAACCATACCCGGAAGTACTTAATTTATTAAGCTACTGCTTTTCTTAATCTTAGAGGAGATATTTACTGATAAACAGCAACCTATGCAGCATTTTCATGTCGTTCCTAAATGAGCTTTTATCTCTCTCCCCTCACCACAAATCAGATTCTTCTGAGTAGTTCCCAGTACATTATCCTTTCCCCTGTGTAATTACCTTAACAAGTTCCAGCTGTTTTTATTCTCAGAAGGGATACTTCCTGATATACTGCTGCCTATCCCCTTCGTAAGTGCAGGTCCTAAATGAGCTTTTTTCTCTGTTCCCTCAGCACAATCCAGATTCTTTTCGGGAGTTACCAGTACAGTAACCATACCAGGAAGTACTTAATTTATTAAGCTACTGCTTTTCTTAATCTCAGTGGAGATATTTACTGATAAACAGCTACCTCCGCAGCATGTTCATGTCGTTCCTAAATGAGCTTTTATCTCTCTCCCCTCACCACAAATCAGATTCTTCTGAGGAGTTCCCACTACATTATCCTTTCCCTTGTGTAAGTACATTAACAAGCTCCAGCTGTTTTTATTGTTTCTGTTTTGGTTTTTTTGGCCATTCCTGGGCCTTGAACTCAGGGCCTGAGCACTGTCCCTGGCTTCTTTTTGCTCAAGGCTAGCACTCTGCCACTTGAGCCACAGCGCCACTTCTGGCCATTTTCTGTATATGTGGTGCTGGGGAATTGAACCCAGGGCCTCATGTATACAAGGCAAGCACTCCTGCCACTATGGCATATCCCCAGCCCCACCAGTTGTTTTTATTCTCAGAAGGGATACTCCCTGATATACAGCTGCCTACCCCCTTCGTAAGTGCAGGTCCTAAATGAGCTTTTCTCTCTGTTCCCTCACCACAATCCAGATTCTTTAGGGGAGTTGCCAGTACAGTAACCATACCAGGAATTACTTAATTCATTAAGCTACTGCTTTTCTTAATCTCAGTGGAGATATTTCCTGATAAACAGCTACCTACGAAGCATGTTCATGTCGTTCCGAAATGAGCTTTTATCTCTCCCCCTCACCACAAATCCTATTCTTCTGAGGAGTTCCCAGTACATTATCCATTCCCCTGTGTAATTACCTTAACAAGCTCCAGCTGTTGATTTTCTCAGTAGGTTTACTCCCTGATATACAGCTGCCTACCCCCTTCATAAGTGCAGGTCCTAAATGAGCTTTTTTCTCTGTTCCCACACCACAATCCAGATTCTTTTGGGGAGTTAGCAGTACAGTAACCATACCAGGAAGTACTTAATTTATTAAGCTACTGCTTTTCTTAATCTCAGTGGAGATATTTACTGATAAACAGCTACCTACGCAGTATGTACATGTCGTTCCTAAATGAGCTTTTATCTCTCTCCCCTCACCACAAATCAGATTCTTCTGAGGAGTTCCCGGTACATTATGCTTTCCCCTGTGTAATTACCTTAACAAGCTCCCGCTGTTTTTATTCTCAGAAGGTTTACTCCCTGATATACAGCTGCCTACCCCCTTCGTAAGTGCAGGTCCTAAATGAACTTTTTTCTCTGTTCCCTCACCACAATCCAGATTCTTTTGGGGAGTTACCAGTACAGTAACCATACCAGGAAGTACTTAATTTATTAAGCTACTGCTTTTCTTAATCTCAGTGGAGATATTTACTGATAAACAGCTACCTACGCAGCATGTTCATGTCGTTCTTAAATGAGCTTTTATCTCTCTCCCCTCACCACAAATCAGATTCTTCTGAGGAGTTCCCAGTACATTATCCTTTCCCCTGTGTAATTACCTTAACAAGCTCCAGCTGTTTTTATCCTCAGAAGGTTTACTCCCTGATATACAGCTGCCTACCCCCTTAGTAAGTGCAGGTCCTAAATGAGCTTTTTTCACTGTTCCTGCACCACAATCCAGATTCTTTTGGGGAGGTACCAGTAAAGTAACCATACCCGGAAGTACTTAATTTATTAAGCTACTGCTTTTCTTAATCTTAGTGGAGATATTTACTGATAAACAGCAACCTATGCAGCATTTTCATGTCGTTCCTAAATGAGCTTTTATCTCACTCCCCTCACCACAAATCAGATTCTTCTGATTAGTTCCAAGTACATTATCCTTTCCCCTGTGTAATTACCTTAACAAGTTCCAGCTGTTTTTATTCTCAGAAGGGATACTCCCTGATATACAGCTGCCTATCCCCTTCGTAAGTGCAGGTCCTAAATGAGCTTTTTTCTATGTTCCGTCAGCACAATCCAGATTCTTTTGGGGAGTTACCAGTACGGTAACCATACCGGGAAGTACTTAATTTATTAGGCTACTGCTTTTCTTAATCTCAGTGGAGATATTTACTGATAAACAGCTACCTACACAGCATGTTCATGTCGTTCCTAAATGAGCTTTTATCTCACTCCCCTCACCACAAATCAGATTCTTCTGATTAGTTCCCAGTACATTATCCTTTCCCCTGTGTAATTACGTTAACAAGCTCCAGCTGTTTTATTCCCAGAAGCCATACTCCTTGATATACAGCAGCCTAACCCTTCGTAAGTGCAGGTCCAAATGAGCTTTTTTCTCTGTTTCCACACCACAATCCAGATTCTTTTGGGGAGTTACCAGTACAGTAACCATACCAGGAAGTACTTAATTTATTAAGCTACTGCTTTTCTTAATCTCAGTGGAGATATTTACTGATAAACAGCTACCTACGGAGCATGTTCATGTCGTTCCTAAATGAGCTTTTATCTCTATCCCCTCACCACAAATCAGATTCTTCTGAGGAGTTCCCAGAACATTATCCTTTCCCTTGTGTAAGTACATTAACAAGCTCCAGCTGTTTTTATTGTTTCTGTTCTGTTTTTTTTGGCCATTCCTGGGCCTTGAACTCAGGGCCTGAGCACTGTCCCTGGCTTCTTTTTGCTCAAGGCTAGCACTCTGCCACTTGAGCCACAGCGACACTTCTGGCCATTTTCTGTATATGTGGTGCTGGGGAATTGAACCCAGGGCCTCATGTATACAAGGCAAGCACTCCTGCCACTAGGCCATATCCCCAGCCCCACCAGCTGTTTTTATTCTCAGAAGGGATACTCCCTGATATACAGCTGCCTACCCCCTTCGTAAGTGCAGGTCCTAAATGACCTTTTTTCTCTGTTCATTCACCACAATCCAGATTCTTTTGGGGACTTACCAGTACACTATCCATACCAGGAAGTACTTAATTTATTAAGCTACTGCTTTTCTTAATCTCAGTGGAGATATTTACTGATAAACAGCTACCTACGCAGCATGTTCATGTCGTTCCTAAATGAGCTTTTATCTCTCTCCCCTCACCACAAATCAGATTCTTCTGAGGAGTTCCCAGTACATTATCCTTTCCCCTGTGTAATTACCTTAACAAGCTCCAGCTGTTTTTATTCTCAGAAGGTTTACTCCCTGATATACAGCTGCCTACCCCCTTCGTAAGTTCAGGTCCTTAATGAGCTTTTTTCTCTGTTCCCTCACCACAATCCAGATTCTATTGGGGAGTTTCCAGTACAGTAACCATACCAGGAAGTACTTAATTTATTAAGCTACTGCTTTTCGTAATCGTAGTGCAGATATTTACTGATAAACAGCTACCTACGCAGCATGTTCATGCCGTTCCTAAATGAGCTTTTATCTCTCTCCCCTCACCACAAATCAGATTCTTCTGAGGAGTTCCCAGTACATTATCCTTTCCCCTGTGTAATTACCTTAACAAGCTCCAGCTGTTTTTATTCTCAGAAGGGCTACTCCCTGATATACAGCTGCCTACCCCCTTCGTAAGTGCAGGTCCTAAATGAGCTTTTTTCACTGTTCCCTCACCACAATCCAGATTCTTTTGGGGAGTTACCAGTACAGTAACCATACCAGGAAGTACTTAATTTATGAAGCTACTGCATTTCTTAATCTCAGTGGAGATATTTACTGATAAATAGCTACCAATGCAGCATTTTCATGTCGTTCCTAAATGAGCTTTTATCTCTCTCCCCTCACCACAAATCAGATTCTTCTGAGGAGATCCCAGTACATTATCCTTTCCCCTGTGTAATTACCTTAACAAGCTCCAGCTTTTTTTATTCTCAGAAGGGATACTCCCTGATATACAGCTGCCTACCCCCTTTGTAAGTGCAGGTCCTAACTGAGCTTTTTTCTCTGTTTCCTCACCACAATCCAGATTCTTTTGGGGAGTTACCAGTACAGTAACCATACCAGGAAGTACTTAATTTAATAAGCTACTGCTTTTCTTAATCTCAGTGGAGATATTTACTGATAAACAGCTACCTACACAGCATGTTCATGTCGTTCCTAAATGAGCTTTTATCTCTCTCCCCTCACCACAAATCAGATTCTTCTGAGGAGATCCCAGTACATTATCCTTTCCCCTGTGTAATTACCTTAACAAGCTCCAGCTGTTTTTATTGTATTTGTTTTGGTTTTTTTCGCCATTCCTGGGCCTTGAACTCAGGGCCTGAGCACTGTCCCTGGCTTCTTTTTGCTCAAGGCTTGCACTCTGCCACTTGAGCCACAGCGCCACTTCTGGCCATTTTCTGTATATGTGGTGCTGCGGAATTGAACCCATGGCCTCATATATACAAGGCAAGCACTCTTGCCACTAGGCCATATCCCCAGCCCCTCCAGCTGTTTTTATTCTCAGAAGGGATTCTCCCTGATATACAGCTGCCTACCCCCTTCGTAAGTGCAGGTCCTAAATGACCTTTTTTCTCTGTTCATTCACCACAATCCAGATTCTTTTTGGGAGTTACCAGTACAGTAACCATACCAGGAAGTACTTAATTTATTAAGCTACTGCTTTTCTTAATCTCAGTGGAGATATTTACTGATAAATAGCTACCTATGCAGCATTTTCATGTCGTTCCTAAAAGAGCTTTTATCTCTCTCTCCTCACCACAAATCAGATTCTTCTGAGGAGATCCCAGTACATTATCCTTTCCCTTGTGTAATTACCTTAACAAGCTCCTGCTGTTTTTATTCTCAGAAGGGATACTCCCTGATATACAGCTGCCTACCCCCTTCGTAAGTGCAGGTCCTAAATGAGCTTTTTTCTCTGTTCCCTCACCATAATCCAGATTCTTCTGGGGAGTTACCAGTACAGTTACCATACCAGGAAGTACTTAATTTATTAAACTTTTGCTTTTCTTAATCTCAGGGGAGATATTTACTGATAAACTGCTACCTATGCAGCATTTTCATGTCGTTCATAAATGAGCTTTAATCTCTCTCCCCTCACCACAAATCAGATTCTTCTTAGGAGTTCCCAGTACATTTTCCTTTCCCCTGTGTAATTACCTTAACAAGCTCCAGCTGTTTTTATTCTCAGATTGGATACTCCCTGATATACAGCTGCCTACCCCCTTTGTAAGTGCAGGTCCTAAATGAGCTTTTTTCTCTGTTCCCTCACCACAATCCAGATTCTTTTGGGGAGTTACCAGTACAGTAACCATACCAGGAAGTAATTAATATATTAAGCTACTGCTTTTCTTAACCTCAGTGGAGATATTTACTGATAAATAGCTACCTATGCAGCATTTTCATGTCGTTTTTAATGAGCATTTATCTCTCTCCCCTCACCACAAATCAGATTCTTCTGAGGAGATCCCAGTACATTATCCTTTCAACTGTGTAATTACCTTAACATGCTCCAGCTGTTTTTATTCTCAGAAGGTTTACTCTCTGCTATACAGCTGCCTAACCCCTTCGTAAGTGTAGGTCCTAAATGAGCTGTTTTCTCTGTTCCCTCACCACAATCCAGATTCTTTGGGGAGTTACCAGTACAGTAACCATACCAGGAAGTACTTAATTTATTAAGCTACTGCTTTTCTTAATCTCAGTGGAGATATTTACTGATAAACAGCTACCTATGCAGCATTTTTATGTCGTTTCTAAATGAGCTTTTATCTCTCTCCACTCACCACAAATCAGATTCTTCTGAGGAGTTCCCAGTACGTTATCCTTTCCCCTGTGTAATTATCTTAACAAGCTCCAGCTGTGTTTATTCTCAGAAGGGATACTCCCTGATATACAGCTGCCTACCCCCTTATAAGTGCAGGTCATAAATGAGCTTTTTTCTCTGTTCCCTCACCACAATCCAGATTCATTTGGGGAGTTACCAGTACAGTAACCATACCAGGAAGTACTTAATTTATTAAGCTACTGCTTTTCTTAATCTCAGTGGAGATATTTACTGATAAACAGCTACCTACGCAGCATGTTCATGTCGTTCCTAAATGAGCTTTTATCTCTCTCCCCTCACCACAAATCAGATTCTTCTGGGGAGATCCCAGTACATTATCC
The DNA here is from genome assembly GCF_023159225.1 of Perognathus longimembris pacificus. Classification (NCBI taxonomy): domain Eukaryota; kingdom Metazoa; phylum Chordata; class Mammalia; order Rodentia; family Heteromyidae; genus Perognathus; species Perognathus longimembris. The sequence goes on from NW_025960997.1 coordinate 26,715, forward strand.
TTTCCCCTGTGTAATTACCTTAACAAGCCCAAGCTGTTTCTATTGTTTTTGTTTTGGTTTTTTTCGCCATTCCTGGGCCTTGAACTCAGGGCCTGAGCACTGTCCCTGGCTTCTTTTTGCTCAAGGCTTGCACTCTGCCACTTGAGCCACAGCGCCACTTCTGGCCATTTTCTGTATATGTGGTGCTGGGGAATTGAACCCAGGGCCTCATGTATACAAGGCAAGCACTCTTGCCACTAGGCCATATCCCCAGCCCTCCAGCTGTTTTTATTCTCAGGAGGGATACTCCCTGATATACAGCTGCCTACCCACTAAGTAAGTGCAGGTCCTAAATGAGCTTTTTTCTCTGTTCCCTCACCATAATCCAGATTCTTTTGGGGAGTTACCAGTACAGTTACCATACCAGGAAGTACTTAATTTATTAAACTTCTGCTTTTCTTAATCTCAGTGGAGATATTTACTGATAAACTGCTACCTATGCAGCATTTTCATGTCGTTCATAAATGAGCTTTAATCTCTCTCCCCTCACCACAAATCAGATTCTTCTTAGGAGTTCCCAGTACATTATCCTTTCCCCTGTGTAATTACCTTAACAAGCTCCAGCTGTGTTTATTCTCAGAAGGGATACTCCCTGATATACAGCTGCCTACCCCCTTATAAGTGCAGGTCATAAATGAGCTTTTTTCTCTGTTCCCTCACCACAATCCAAATTCATTTGGGGAGATACCAGTACAGTAACCATACCAGGAAGTACTTAATTTATTAAGCTACTGCTTTTCTTAATCTCAGTGGAGATATTTACTGATAAACAGCTACCTACGCAGCATGTTCATGTCGTTCCTAAATGAGCTTTTATCTCTCTCCCCTCACCACAAATCAGATTCTTCTGAGGAGATCCCAGTACAATCTCCTTTCCCCTGTGTAATTACCTTAACAAGCTCCAGCTGTTTTTATTGTTTTTGTTTTGGTTTTTTTCGCCATTCCTGGGCCTTGAACTCAGGGCCTGAGCACTGTCCCTGGCTTCTTTTTGCTCAAGGCTTGCACTCTGCCACTTGAGCCACAGCGCCACTTCTGGCCATTTTCTGTATATGTGGTGCTGGGGAATTGAACCCAGGGCCTCATGTATACAAGGCAAGCACTCTTGCCACTAGGCCATATCCCCAGCCCTCCAGCTGTTTTTATTCTCAGAAGGGATACTCCCTGATATACAGCTGCCTACCCACTAAGTAAGTGCAGGTCCTAAATGACCTTTTTTCTCTGTGCCTTCACCACAATGCAGATTCTTTTGGGGAGTTACCAGTACAATCACCATACCAGCAAGTACTTAATTTATTATACTACTGCTTTTCTTAATCTCAGTGGAGATATTTACTGATAAACAGCTACCTAGGCAGCATGTTCATGTCGTTCCTAAATGAGCTTTTATCTCTCTCCCCTCACCACAAATCAGATTCTTCTGAGGATTTCCCAGTACATTATCCTTTCCCCTGTGTAATTACCTTAAGAAGCTCCAGCTGTTTTTATTCTCAGAAGGGATACTCCCTGATAGACAGCTGCCTACCCCCTTCGTAAATGCAGGTCCTAAATGAGCTTTTTTCTCTGTTACCTCACCACAATCCAGATTCTTTTGGGGAGTTACCAGTACAGTAACCATACCAGGAATTACTTAATTTATTAAGCTTCTGCTTTTCTTAATCTCAGTGGAGATATTTACTGATAAACAGCTACCTACACAGCATGTTCATGTCGTTCCTAAATGAGCTTTTATCTCTCTCCCCTCACCACAAATCAGATTCTTCTGAGGAGTTCCCAGTACATTATCCTTTCCCCTGTGTAAGTACCTTAACAAGCTCCATCTGTTTTTATTGTTTCTGTTTTGGTTTTTTGGCCATTCCTGGGCCTTGAACTCAGGGCCTGAGCACTGTCCCTGGCTTCTTTTTGTTTAAGGCTAGCACTCTGCCACTTGAGCCACAGCGCCACTTCTGGCCATTTTCTGTATATGTGGTGCTGGGGAATTGAACCCAAGGCCTCATGTATACAAGGCAAGCACTCCTGCCACTAGGCCATATCCCCAGCCCCACCAGCTGTTTTTATTCTCGGAAGGGATACTCCCTGATATACAGCTGCCTACCCCCTTCGTAAGTGCAGGTCCTAAATGACCTTTTTTCTCTGTTCATTCACCACAATCCAGATTCTTTTGGGGAGTTACCAGTACAGTAACCATACCAGGAAGTACTTAATTTATTAAGCTACTGCTTTTCTTAATCTCAGTGGAGATATTTACTGATAAATAGCTACCTACGCAGCATGTTCATGTCGTTCCTAAATGAGCTTTTATCTCTCTCCACTCACCACAAATCAGATTCTTCTGAGGAGATCCCAGTACATTATCCTTTCCCCTGTGTAATAAACTTAACAAGCTCCAGCTGTTTTTATTCTCAGAAGCGATACTCCCTGATATACAGCTGCCTACCCCCTTCGTAAGTGCAGGTCCTAAATGAGCTTTTTTCTCTGTCCCTCACCACAATCCAGATTCTTTTGGGGAGTTACCAGTACAGTAACCATACTAGGAAGTACTTAATTTATTAAGCTATTGCTTTTCTTAATCTCAGTGGAGATATTTACTGATAAACAGCTTCCTATGCAGCATTTTCATGTCATTCCTAAATGAGCTTGTATCTCTCTCCCCTCAACACAAATTATATTCTTCTGAGGAGTTCCCAGTACATTATCCTTTCCCCTGTGTACTTCCCTTAACAAGCTCCAGCTGTTTTTATTGTTTTTGTTTTGGTTTTTTTTGGCCATTACTGCGCCTTGTACTCAGGGCCTGAGCACTGTCCCTGGCTTCTTTTTGCTCAAGGCTAGCACTCTGCCACTTGAGCCGCAGCGCCACTTCTGGCCATTTTCTGTATATGTGGTGCTGGGAATTGAACCCAGGGCCTCATGTATACAAGGCAAGCACTCTTGCCACTAGGCCATATCCCCAGGCCCTCCAGCTGTTTTTATTCTCAGAAGGGATACTCCCTGATATACAGCTGCCTCCCCCCTTCGTAAGTGCAGGACCTAAATGAGATTTTTTCTCTGTTCTCTCACCAAAATCCAGATTCTTTTGGGGAGTTACCAGTACAGCAACCATACCAGGAAGTACTTAATTTATTAAGCTACTGCTTTTCTTAAACTCAGTGGAGATATATACTGATAAACAGCTACCTATGCAGCATGTTCATGTCGTTCCTAAATGAGCTTTTTTCGCTCTCCCCTCACCACAAATCAGATTCTTCTGAGGAGTTCCCAGTACATTATCCTTTCCCCTGTGTAATTACCTTAACATTCTCCAGCTGGTTTTATTCCCAGAAAGGATACTCCCTGATATACAGCTGCCTACCCCCTTCGTAAGTGCAGGTCCTAAATGAGCTTTTTCTCTGTTCCCTCACCACAATCCAGATTCTTTAGGGGAGTTACCAGTACAGTAACCATACCAGGAAGTACTTAATTTATTAAGCTACTGCGTTTCTTAATCTCAGTGGAGATATTTAGTGATAAACAGCTACCTATGCATCATTTTCATGTCGTTCATAAATGAGCTTTTATCTCTCTCCCCTCACCACAAATCAGATTCTTCTGAGGAGTTCCCAGTACATTATCCTTTCCCCTGTGTAATTACCTTAACAAGCTCCAGCTGTTTTTATTCTCAGAAGGGATACTCCCTGATATACAGCTGCCTACCCCCTTCCTAAGTGCAGGTCCTAAATGACCTTTTTTCTCTGTTCCCTCACCACAATCCAGATTCTTTTGGGGAGTTTCCAGTAGAGTAATCATACCAGGAAATACTTAATTTATTAAGCTACTGCTTTTCTTAATCTCAATGGAGATATTTACTGATAAACAGCTACCTATGCAGCATTTTCTTGTCGTTCCTAAATGAGCTTTTCTCTCTCTCCCCTCACGACAATCAGATTCTTCTGAGGAGTTCCCAGTACATTATCCTTTCCCCTGTGTAATTACCTTAACAAGCTCCAGCTGTTTTTATTCTCACAAGGTTTACTCCCTGATATTCAGCTGCCTACCACCTTAGTAAGTGCAGGCCCTAAATGAGCTTTTTTCTCTGTTCCCTTACCACAATCCAGATTCTTTTGGGGAGTTACCAGTACAGTAACCATACCAGGAAGTACTTAATTTATTAAGCTACTGCTTTTCTTAATCTCAGTGGAGATATTTACTGATAAACAGCTACCTACGCAGCATGATCATATCGTTCTTAAATGAGCTTTTATCTCTCTCCCCTCAACACAAATCAGATTCTTCTGAGGAGTTCCCAATATATTATCCTTTCCCCTGTGTAATTACCATAACAAGCTCCAGCTTTTTTTATTCTCAGAAGGGATACTCCCTGATATACAGCTGCCTACCCCCTTCGTAAGTGCAGGTCCTAAATGACCTTTTTTCTCTGTTCCCTCACCACAATCCAGATTATTTTGGAGAGTTACCAGTACAGTAACCATACCAGGAAGTACTTAATTTATTAAGCTACGGCTTTTCTTAATCTCAGTGGAGATATTTACAGATAAACAGCTACCTACGCAGCATGTTCATGTCGTTCCTAAACCAGCTTTTATCTCTCTCCCCTCACCACAAATCAGATTCTTCTGAGGAGTTCCCAGTACTTTATCCTTTCCCCTGTGTAATTACCTTAACAAGCTCCAGCTGTTTTTATTCTCAGTAGGGCTACTCCCTGATATACAACTTCCTCCCCACTTCGTAAGTGCAGGTCCTAAATGAGCTTTTTTCTCTGCTAGCTCACCACAATCCAGATTCTTTTGGAGAGTTACCAGTACAGTAACCATACCAGGAAGTACTTAATTTATTAAGCTACTGCTTTTCTTAATCTACGTGGAGATATTTACTGATAAACAGCTACCTATGCAGCATGTTCATGTCGTTCCTAAATGAGCTTTTATCTCTCTCCCCTCACCACAAATCAGATTCTTCTGAGGAGTTCCCAGTACATTATCCCTTCCCCTGTGTAATTACCGTAACAAGCTCCAGCTGTTTTTATTCTCAGAAGTGATACTCCCTGATATACAGCTGCCTACCCCCTTCGTAAGTGCAGGTCCTAAATGAGCTTTTTTCTCTGTTCCCTCAGCACAATCCAGATTCTTTTGGGGAGTTACCAGTACAGTAACCATACCAGGAAGTACTTAATTTATTAAGCTACTGCTTTTCTTAATCTCATTGGAGATATTTACTGATAAACAGCTCCCTATGCAGCATTTTCATGTCGTTCTTAAATGAGCTTTTATCTCTATCCCCTCACCACAAATCAGATTCTTCTGAGGAGTTCCCAGTACATTATCCTTTCCCCTGTGTAATTACCTTAACAAGCTCCAGCTGTTTTCATTCTCAGAAGGTTTACTCCCTGATATACAGCTGCCTACCCCCTTCGTAAGTGCAGGTCCTAAATGAGCTTTTTTCTCTGTTCCCTCACCACAATCCAGATTCTTTTGGGGAGTTATCAGTACAGTAATCATACACGGAAGTACTTAATTAATTAAGCTACTGATTTTCTTGATCTCAGTGGAGATATTTACTGATAAACAGCTACCAACGCAGCATGTTCATATCTTTCCAAAATGAGCTTTTATCTCTCTCCCCTCACCACAAATCAGATTCTTCTGAGGAGTACCCAGTACATTATCCTTTCCCCTGTGTAATTACCTTAACAAGCTCCAGCTGTTTTTATTCCCAGAAGGTTTACTCCCTGATAGACAGCTGCTTACCCCCTTCGTAAGTGCAGGTCTTAAATGAGCTTTTTTGTCTGTTCCCTCACCACAATCCAGATTCTTTTGGGGAGTTACCAGTACAGTAACCACACCAGGAAGTACTTAATTTATTAAGCTACTGCTTTTCTTAATCTCAGTGAAGATATTTACTGATATACAGCAACCTATGCAGCATTTTCATGTTGTTCCTAAATGAGCTTTTATCTTTCCACTCCCCACAAATCAGATTCTTCTCAGGAGTTCCCAGTACATTATCCTTTCCCCTGTGTAATTTAATTAACAAGCTCCAGCTGTTTTCATTCTCAGAAGGTTAACTCCCTGATATACAGCTGCCTACCCCCTTCGTAAGCGCAGGTCCTAAATGAGCTTGTTTCTCTGTTCCCTCACCACAATCCAGATTCTTTTGGGGAGTAACCGGTACAGTAACCATACCAGGAAGTACTTAATTTATTCAGCTACTGCTTTTCTTAATCTCAGTGGAGATATTTACTGATAAACAGCTACCTATGCAGCATGTTCATGTCGTTCCTAAATGAGCTTTTATCTCTCTCCCCTCCCCACACTTCAGATTCTTCTAAGGAGTTCGCAGTACATTATCCTTTCCCCTGTGTAATTACCTTAACAAGCTGCAGTTGTTTTTATTCTCAGAAGGTTTACTCCCTGATATACAACTGCCTACCCCCTTCGTAAGTGCAGGTCCTAAATGAGCTTTTATGTCTGTTCCCTCACCACAATCCAGATTCTTTTGGGGAGTTACCAGTACAGTAACCATACCAGGAAGTATTTAATTTATTAAGCTACTGCTTTTCTTAATCTCAGTGGAGATATTTACTGATAAACAGCTACCTTTGCAGCATTTTCATGTCGTTCGTAAATGAGCTTTTATCTCTCTCCCCTCACCACAAATCAGATTCTTCTGAGGAGTTCACAGTACATTAACCTTTCCCGTGTGTAATTACCTTAACAAGCTAGAGCTGTTTTTATACTCAGAAGGGATACTCCCTGATATATAGCTGCCTACCCTCTTCGCAAGTGCAGGTCCTAAATGATCTTTTTTCTCTGTTCCATCACGACAATCCAGATTCTTTTGGGGAGTTACCAGTACTGTAACCATACCAGGAAGTACTTAATTTATTAAGCTACTGCTTTTCTTAATCTCAGTGGAGATATTTACTGATAAATAGCTAACTACGCTGCATGTTCATGTCGTTCGTAAATGAGCTTTTATCTCTCTCCCCTCACCACAAATCAGATTCTTCTGAGGAGTTCACAGTACCTTAACCTTTCCCGTGTGTAATTACCTTAACAAGCTAGAGCTGTTTTTATTCTCAGAAGGGATACTCCCTGATATACAGCTGCCTAACCCCTTCGTAAGTGCAGGTCATAAATGAGCTTTTTTCTCTGTTCCCTCACCACAATCCAGATTCTTCGGGGAGTTACCAGTACAGTAACCATACCAGGAAGTACTTAATTTATTAAGCTACTGCTTTTCTTAATCTCAGTGGAAATATTTACTGAAAAACTGCTACCTACGCAGCATGTTCATGTCGTTCCTAAATGAGCTTTTATCTCTCTCCCCTCACCACAAATCAGATTCTTCTGAGGAGATCCCAGTACATTATCCTTTCCCCTGTGTAATTACCTTAACAAGCTCCAGCTGTTTTTTTTGTTTTTATTTTGGTTTTTTTCGCCATTCCTGGGCCTTGAACTCAGGGCCTGAGCACTGTCCCTGGCTTCTTTTTGCTCAAGGCTTGCACTCTGCCACTTGAGCCACAGCGCCACTTCTGGCCATTTTCTGTATATGTGGTGCTGGGGAATTGAACCCAGGGCCTCATGTATACAAGGCAAGCACTCTGGCCACTAGGCCATATCCCCAGCCCTCCAGCTGTTTTTATTCTCAGAAGGGATACTCCCTGATATACAGCTGCCTACCCACTAAGTAAGTGCAGGTCCTAAATGAGCTTTTTACTCTGTTCCCTCACCACAATCCAGATTCTTTTGGGGAGTTACCAGTACAGTATCCATACCAGGAAGTAATTAATTTATTAAGCTACTGCTTTTCTTAATCTCAGTGGAGATATTTACTGATAAATAGCTACCTACGCAGCATTTTCATGTCGTTCCTAAAAGAGCTTTTATCTCTCTCTCCTCACCACAAATCAGATTCTTCTGAGGAGATCCCAGTACATTATCCTTTCCCTTGTGTAATTACCTTAACAAGCTCCAGCTGTTTTTATTCTCAGAAGGGATACTCCATGATATACAGCTGCCTACCCCCTTCGTAAGTGCAGGTCCTAAATGAGCTTTTTTCTCTGTTCCCTCACCATAATCCAGATTCTTTTGGGGAGTTACCAGTACAGTTACCATACCAGGAAGTACTTAACTTATTAAACTTCTGCTTTTCTTAATCTCAGTGGAGATATTTACTGATAAACTGCTACCTATGCAGCATTTTCATGTCGTTCATAAATGAGCTTTAATCTCTCTCCCCTCACCACAAATCAGATTCTTCTTAGGAGTTCCCAGTACATTTTCCTTTCCCATGTGTAATTACATTAACAAGCTCCAGCTGTTTTTATTCTCAGATTGGATACTCCCTGATATACAGCTGCCTACCCCCTTCGTAACTGCAGGTCCTAAATGAGCTTTTTTCTCTGTTCCCTCACCACAATCCAGATTCTTTTGGGGAGTTACCAGTACAGTAACCATACCAGGAAGTACTTAATATATTAAGCTACTGCTTTTCTTAACCTCAGTGGAGATATTTACTGATAAATAGCTACCTATGCAGCATTTTCATGTCGTTCATAAATGAGCATTTATCTCTCTCCCCTCACCACAAATCAGATTCTTCTGAGGAGATCCCAGTACATTATCCTTTCAACTGTGTAATTACCTTAACATGCTCCAGCTGTTTTTATTCTCAGAAGGTTTACTCTCTGCTATACAGCTGCCTACCCCCTTCGTAACTGCAGGTCCTAAATGAGCTTTTTTCTCTGTTCCCTCACCACAATCCAGATTCTTTTGGGGAGTTACCAGTACAGTAACCATACCAGGAAGTACTTAATATATTAAGCTACTGCTTTTCTTAACCTCAGTGGGGATATTTACTGATAAACAGCTACCTATGCAGCATGTTCATGTCGTTCTTAAATGAGCTTTTATCTCTCTCCCCTCGCCACAAATCAGATTCTTCTGAGGAGTTCCCAGTACATTATCCTTTCCCCTGTGTAATTACCTTAACAAGCTCCAGCTGTTTTTATTCTCAGATTGGATACTCCCTAACATACTGCTGCCTACCCCCTTCGTAAGTGCAGGTCCTAAATGAGCTTTTTTCTCTGTTCCCTCACCACAATCCAGATTCTTTTGGGGAGTTAAAAGTACAGTAACCATACCAGGAAGTACTTAATTTATTAAGCTACTGCTTTTCTTAATCTCAGTGGAGATATTTACTGATAAACAGCTACCTACGGAGCATGTTCATGTCGTTCCTAAATGAGCTTTTATCTCTCTCCCCTCACCACAAATCAGATTCTTCTGAGGAGTTCCCAGTACATTATCCTTTCCCCTGTGTAAGTACCTTAACAAGCTCCATCTGTTTTATTGTTTCTGTTTTGGTTTTTTTGGCCATTCCTGGGCCTTGAACTCAGGGCCTGAGCACTGTCCCTGGCTTCTTTTTGCTCAAGGCTAGCACTCTGCCACTTGAGCCACAGCGCCACTTCTGGCCATTTTCTGTATATGTGGTGCTGGGGAATTGAACCCAAGGCCTCACGTATACAAGGCAAGCACTCCTGCCACAACGCCATATCCCCAGCCCCACCAGCTGTTTTTATTCTCGGAAGGGATACTCCCTGATATACAGCTGCCGACCCCCTTCGTAAGTGCAGGTCGTAAATGAGCTTTTTTCTCTGTTCCCTCACCACAATCCAGATTCTTTTGGGGAGTTTCCAGTACAGTAACCATACCAGGAAGTACTTAATTTATTAAGCTACTGCTTTTCTTAATCTCAGTGGAGATATTTACTGATAAATATCTACCTATGCAGCATTTTCATGTCGTTCCTAAATGAGCTTTTATCTCTCTCCACTCACCACAAATCAGATTCTTCTGAGGAGATCCCAGTACATTATCCTTTCCCCTGTGTAATAACCTTAACAAGCTCCAGCTGTTTTTATTCTCAGAAGCGATACTCACTGATATACAGCTGCCTACCCCCTTCGTAAGTGCAGGTCCTAAATGAGCTTTTTTCTCTGTTCCCTCACCACAATACAGATTCTTTTGGGGAGTTACCATTACAGTAACCATACCAGGAAGTACATAATTTATTAAGCTACTGCTTTTCTTAATCTCATTGGAGATATTTACTGATAAACAGCTACCTACGCAGCATGTTCATGTCGTTCCTAAATGAGCTTTTATCTCTCTCCCCTCACCACAAATCAGATTCTTCTGAGGAGTTCCCAGTACATTATCCTTTCCCCTGTGTAAATACCTTAACAGGCTCCAGCTATTTTTATTCTCAGAATGTATACTCAATGATATACAGCTGCCTACACCCTTCGTAAGTGCAGGTCCAAAATGAGCTTTTTTCTCTGTCCCTCACCACAATCCAGATTCTTTTGGGGAGTTACCAGTACAGTATCCATACCAGGAAGTACTTAATTTATTAAGCTATTGCTTTTCTTAATCTCACTGGAGATATTTACTGATAAACAGCTACCTATGCAGCATTTTCATGTCGTTCCTAAATGAGCTTTTATCTCTCTCCCCTCAACACAAATTAGATTCTTCTGAGGAGTTCCCAGTACATTATCCTTTCCCCTGTGTACTTCCCTTAACAAGCTCCAGCTGTTTTTATTGTTTTTGTTTTGGTTTTTTTGGCCATTACTGCGCCTTGTACTCAGGGCCTGAGCACTGTCCCTGGCTTCTTTTTGCTCAAGGCTTGCACTCTGCCACTTGAGCCACAGCGCCACTTCTGGCCATTTTCTGTATATGTGGTGCTGGGGAATTGAACCCAGGGCCTCATGTATACAAGGCAAGCACTCTTGCCACTAGGCCATATCCCCAGCCTTCCAGCTGTTTTTATTCTCAGAAGGGATACTCCCTGATATACAGCTGCCTACCCACTAAGTAATTGCAGGTCCTAAATGACCTTTTTTCTCTGTTCCTTCACCACAATCCAGATTCTTTTGGGGAGTTACCAGTACAGTAACCATACCAGGAAGTACTTAATTTATTATACTACTGCTTTTCTTAATCTCAGTGGAGATATTTACTGATAAACAGCTACCTACGCAGCATGTTCATGTCGTTCCTAAATGAGCTTTTATCTCTCTCCCCTCACCACAAATCAGATTCTTCTGAGGAGTTCCCAGTACATTATCCTTTCCCCTGGGTAATAACCTTAACAAGCTCCAGCTGTTTTTATTCTCAGAAGGGATACTCCCTGATAGACAGCTGCCTACCCCCTTCGTAAATGCAGGTCCTAAATGAGCTTTTTTCTCTGTTCCCTCACCACAATCCAGATTCTTTTGTGGAGTTACCAGTACAGTAACCATACCAGGAAGTACTTAATTTATTAAGCTACTGCTTTTCTTAAACTCAGTGGAGATATTTACTGATAAACAGCTACCTACGCAGCATGTTCATGTCGTTCCTAAATGAGCTTTTATCTCTCTCCCCTCACCACAAATCAGATTCTTCTGAGGAGTTCCCAGTACATTATCCTTTCCCCTGTGTAATTACCTTAACAAGCTCCAGCTGTTTTTATTCTCAGATTGGATACTCCCTAACATACAGCTGCCTACCCCCTTCGTAAGTGCCGGTCCTAAATGAGCTTTTTTCTCTGTTCCCTCACCACAATCCAGATTCTTTTGGGGAGGTACCAGTACAGTAACCATACCAGGAAGTACTTAATTTATTAAGCTACTGCTTTTCTTAATCTCAGTGGAGATATTTACTGATAAACAGCTACCTACGGAGCATGTTCATGTCGTTCCTAAATGAGCTTTTATCTCTCTCCCCTCACCACAAATCAGATTCTTCTGAGGATTTCCCAGTACATTATCCTTTCCCCTGTGTAAGTACCTTAACAAGCTCCATCTGTTTTTATTTTTTCTGTTTTGTTTTTTTTGGCCATTCCTGGGCCTTGAACTCAGGGCCTGAGCACTGTCCCTGGCTTCTTTTTGCTCAAGGCTAGCACTCTGCCACTTGAGCCACAGCGCCACTTCTGGCCATTTTCTGTATATGTGGTGCTGGGGAATTGAACCCAAGTCCTCATGTATACAAGGCAAGCACTCCTGCCAATAGGCCATATCCCTAGCCCCACCAGCTGTTTTTATTCTCAGAAGGGATACTCCCTGATATACAGCTGCCTACCCCCTTCGTAAGTGCAGGTCCTAAATGAGCTTTTTTCTCTGTTCCCTCAGCACAATCCAGATTCTTTTGGGGAGTTACCAGTACAGTAACCATACCAGTAAGTACTTAATTTATTAAGCTACTGCTTTTCTTAATCTCAGTGGAGATATTTACTGATAAACAGCTCCCTATGCAACATTTTCTTGTCGTTCCTAAATGAGCATTTATCTCTCTCCCCTCACCACAAATCTGATTCTTCTGAGGAGTTTCCAGTACAATATCCTTTCCCCTGTGTAATTACATTAACAAGCTCCAGCTTTTTTTATTCTCAGAAGGGATACTCCCTGATATACAGCTGCCTACCCCCTTCGTAAGTGCAGGTCCTAAATGAGCTTTTTTCTCTGTTCCCTCACCAAAATCCAGATTCTTTTGGGGACTTACCAGTACAGTAACCTTACCAGGACGTACTTAATTTATTAAGCTACTGCTTTTCTTAATGTAAATGGAGATATTTACTGATAAACAGCTACGTACGCAGCATGTTCATGTCGTTCCTAAATGAGCTTTTATCTCTCTCCCCTCACCACAAATCAGATTCATCTGAGGAGATCCCAGTACATTATCCTTTCCCCTGTGTAATTACCTTAACAAGCTCCAGCTGTTTTTTTTGTTTTTATTTTGGTTTTTTTCGCCATTCCTGGGCCTTGAACTCAGGCCCTGAGCACTGTCCCTGGCTTCTTTTTGCTCAAGGCTTGCACTCTGCCACTTGAGCCACAGCGCCACTTCTGGCCATTTTCTGTATATGTGGTGCTGGGGAATTGAACCCAGGGCCTCATGTATACAAGGCAAGCACTCTGGCCACTAGGCCATATCCCCAGCCATCCAGCTGTTTTTATTCTCAGAAGGGATACTCCCTGATATACAGCTGCCTACCCACTAAGTAAGTGCAGGTCCTAAATGAGCTTTTTACTCTGTTCCCTCACCACAATCCAGATTCTTTTGGGGAGTTACCAGTACAGTATCCATACCAGGAAGTAATTAATTTATTAAGCTACTGCTTTTCTTAATCTCAGTGGAGATATTTACTGATAAATAGCTACCTACGCAGCATTTTCATGTCGTTCCTAAAAGAGCTTTTATCTCTCTCTCCTCACCACAAATAAGATTCTTCTGAGGAGATCCCAGTACATTATCCTTTCCCTTGTGTAATTACCTTAACAAGCTCCAGCTGTTTTTATTCTCAGAAGGGATACTCCATGATATACAGCTGCCTACCCCCTTCGTAAGTGCAGGTCCTAAATGAGCTTTTTTCTCTGTTCCCTCACCATAATCCAGATTCTTTTGGGGAGTTACCAGTACAGTTACCATACCAGGAAGTACTTAACTTATTAAACTTCTGCTTTTCTTAATCTCAGTGGAGATATTTACTGATAAACTGCTACCTATGCAGCATTTTCATGTCGTTCATAAATAAGCTTTAATCTCTCTCCCCTCACCACAAATCAGATTCTTCTTAGGAGTTCCCAGTACATTTTCCTTTCCCATGTGTAATTACATTAACAAGCTCCAGCTGTTTTTATTCTCAGATTGGATACTCCCTGATATACAGCTGCCTACCCCCTTCGTAAGTGCAGGTCCTAAATGAGCTTTTTTCTCTGTTCCCTCACCACAATCCAGATTCTTTTGGGGAGTTACCAGTACAGTAATCATACCAGGAAGTACTTAATATATTAAGCTACTGCTTTTCTTAACCTCAGTGGAGATATTTACTGATAAATAGCTACCTATGCAGCATTTTCATGTCGTTCATAAATGAGCATTTATCTCTCTCCCCTCACCACAAATCAGATTCTTCTGAGGAGATCCCAGTACATTATCCTTTCAACTGTGTAATTACCTTAACATGCTCCAGCTGTTTTTATTCTCAGAAGGTTTACTCTCTGCTATACAGCTGCCTACCCCCTTCGTAAGGGCAGGTCCTAAATGAGCTGTTTTTTCTGTTCCTTCACAACAATCCAGATTCTTTGGGGAGTTACCAGTACAGTAACCATACCTGGAAGTCCTTAATTTATTAAGCTACTGCTTTTCTTAATCTCAGTGGAGATATTTACTGATAAACAGCTACCTACTCAGCATGTTCATGTCGTTCCGAAATGAGCTTTTATCTCTCTCCCCTCACCACAAATCAGATTCTTCTGAGGAGTTCCCAGTACATTTTCCTTTCCCATGTGTAATTACATTAACAAGCTCCAGCTGTTTTTATTCTCAGATTGGATACTCCCTGATATACAGCTGCCTAACCCCTTATAAGTGCAGGTCATAAATGACCTTTTTTCTCTGTTCCTTCACCACAATCCAGATTCTTTTGGGGAGTTACCAGTACAGTAACCATACCAGGAAGTACTTAATTTATTATACTACTGCTTTTCTTAATCTCAGTGGAGATATTTACTGATAAACAGCTACCTACGCAGCATGTTCATGTCGTTCCTAAATGAGCTTTTATCTCTCTCCCCTCACCACAAATCAGATTCTTCTGAGGAGTTCCCAGTACATTATCCTTTCCCCTGTGTAATTACCTTAACAAGCTCCAGCTGTTTTTATTCTCAGAAGGGATACTCCCTGATAGACAGCTGCCTACCCCCTTCGTAAATGCAGGTCCTAAATGAGCTTTTTTGTCTGTTCCCTCACCACAATCCAGATTCTTTTGGGGAGTTACCAGTACAGTAACCATACCAGGAATTACTTAATTTATTAAGCTACTGCTTTTCTTAATCTCAGTGGAGATATTTACTGATAAACAGCTACCTATGCAGCATGTTCATGTCGTTCCTAAATGAGCTTTTATCTCTCTCCCCTCACCACAAATCAGATTCTTCTGAGGAGTTCCCAGTACATTATCCTTTCCCCTGTGTAATTACCTTAACAAGCTCCAGCTGTTTTTATTCTCAGATTGGATACTCCCTAACATACAGCTGCCTACCCCCTTCGTAAGTGCAGGTCCTAAATGAGCTTTTTTCTCTGTTCCCTCACCACAATCCAGATTCTTTTGGGGAGTTAAAAGTACAGTAACCATACCAGGAAGTACTTAATTTATTAAGCTACTGCTTTTCTTAATCTCAGTGGAGATATTTACTGATAAACAGCTACCTACGGAGCATGTTCATGTCGTTCCTAAATGAGCTTTTATCTCTCTCCCCTCACCACAAATCAGATTCTTCTGAGGAGTTCCCAGTACATTATCCTTTCCCCTGTGTAAGTACCTTAACAAGCTCCATCTGTTTTATTGTTTCTGTTTTGTTTTTTTTGGCCATTCCTGGGCCTTGAACTCAGGGCCTGAGCACTGTCCCTGGCTTCTTTTTGCTCAAGGCTAGCACTCTGCCACTTGAGCCACAGCGCCACTTCTGGCCATTTTCTGTATATGTGGTGCTGGGGAATTGAACCCAAGGCCTCACGTATACAAGGCAAGCACTCCTGCCACAACGCCATATCCCCAGCCCCACCAGCTGTTTTTATTCTCGGAAGGGATACTCCCTGATATACAGCTGCCGACCCCCTTCGTAAGTGCAGGTCGTAAATGAGCTTTTTTCTCTGTTCCCTCACCACAATCCAGATTCTTTTGGGGAGTTTCCAGTACAGTAACCATACCAGGAAGTACTTAATTTATTAAGCTACTGCTTTTCTTAATCTCAGTGGAGATATTTACTGATAAATAGCTACCTATGCAGCATTTTCATGTCGTTCCTAAATGAGCTTTTATCTCTCTCCACTCACCACAAATCAGATTCTTCTGAGGAGATCCCAGTACATTATCCTTTCCCCTGTGTAATAACCTTAACAAGCTCCAGCTGTTTTTATTCTCAGAAGCGATACTCACTGATATACAGCTGCCTACCCCCTTCGTAAGTGCAGGTCCTAAATGAGCTTTTTTCTCTGTTCCCTCACCACAATCCAGATTCTTTTGGGGAGTTACCATTACAGTAACCATACCAGGAAGTACTTAATTTATTAAGCTACTGCTTTTCTTAATCTCAGTGGAGATATTTACTGATAAACAGCTACCTACGCAGCATGTTCATGTCGTTCCTAAATGAGCTTTTATCTCTCTCCCCTCACCACAAATCAGATTCTTCTGAGGAGTTCCCAGTACATTATCCTTTCCCCTGTGTAAATACCTTAACAGGCTCCAGCTGTTTTTATTCTCAGAATGTTTACTCAATGATATACAGCTGCCTACACCCTTCGTAAGTGCAGGTACAAAATGAGCTTTTTTATCTGTCCCTCACCACAATCCAGATTCTTTTGGGGAGTTACCAGTACAGTATCCATACCAGGAAGTACTTAATTTATTAAGCTATTGCTTTTCTTAATCTCACTGGAGATATTTACTGATAAACAGCTACCTATGCAGCATTTTCATGTCGTTCCTAAATGAGCTTTTATCTCTCTCCCCTCAACACAAATTAGATTCTTCTGAGGAGTTCCCAGTACATTATCCTTTCCCCTGTGTACTTCCCTTAACAAGCTCCAGCTGTTTTTATTGTTTTTGTTTTGGTTTTTTTGGCCATTACTGCGCCTTGTACTCAGGGCCTGAGCACTGTCCCTGGCTTCTTTTTGCTCAAGGCTTGCACTCTGCCACTTGAGCCACAGCGCCACTTCTGGCCATTTTCTGTATATGTGGTGCTGGGGAATTGAACCCAGGGCCTCATGTATACAAGGCAAGCACTCTTGCCACTAGGCCATATCCCCAGCCTTCCAGCTGTTTTTATTCTCAGAAGGGATACTCCCTGATATACAGCTGCCTACCCACTAAGTAATTGCAGGTCCTAAATGACCTTTTTTCTCTGTTCCTTCACCACAATCCAGATTCTTTTGGGGAGTTACCAGTACAGTAACCATACCAGGAAGTACTTAATTTATTATACTACTGCTTTTCTTAATCTCAGTGGAGATATTTACTGATAAACAGCTACCTACGCAGCATGTTCATGTCGTTCCTAAATGAGCTTTTATCTCTCTCCCCTCACCACAAATCAGATTCTTCTGAGGAGTTCCCAGTACATTATCCTTTCCCCTGGGTAATAACCTTAACAAGCTCCAGCTGTTTTTATTCTCAGAAGGGATACTCCCTGATAGACAGCTGCCTACCCCCTTCGTAAATGCAGGTCCTAAATGAGCTTTTTTCTCTGTTCCCTCACCACAATCCAGATTCTTTTGTGGAGTTACCAGTACAGTAACCATACCAGGAAGTACTTAATTTATTAAGCTACTGCTTTTCTTAAACTCAGTGGAGATATTTACTGATAAACAGCTACCTACGCAGCATGTTCATGTCGTTCCTTAATGAGCTTTTATCTCTCTCCCCTCACCACAAATCAGATTCTTCTGAGGAGTTCCCAGTACATTATCCTTTCCCCTGTGTAATTACCTTAACAAGCTCCAGCTGTTTTTATTCTCAGATTGGATACTCCCTAACATACAGCTGCCTACCCCCTTCGTAAGTGCAGGTCCTAAATGAGCTTTTTTCTCTGTTCCCTCACCACAATCCAGATTCTTTTGGGGAGGTACCAGTACAGTAACCATACCAGGAAGTACTTAATTTATTAAGCTACTGCTTTTCTTAATCTCAGTGGAGATATTTACTGATAAACAGCTACCTACGGAGCATGTTCATGTCGTTCCTAAATGAGCTTTTATCTCTCTCCCCTCACCACAAATCAGATTCTTCTGAGGATTTCCCAGTACATTATCCTTTCCCCTGTGTAAGTACCTTAACAAGCTCCATCTGTTTTTATTTTTTCTGTTTTGTTTTTTTTGGCCATTCCTGGGCCTTGAACTCAGGGCCTGAGCACTGTCCCTGGCTTCTTTTTGCTCAAGGCTAGCACTCAGCCACTTGAGCCACAGCGCCACTTCTGGCCATTTTCTGTATATGTGGTGCTGGGGAATTGAACCCAAGTCCTCATGTATACAAGGCAAGCACTCCTGCCAATAGGCCATATCCCTAGCCCCACCAGCTGTTTTTATTCTCAGAAGGGATACTCCCTGATATACAGCTGCCTACCCCCTTCGTAAGTGCAGGTCCTAAATGAGCTTTTTTCTCTGTTCCCTCAGCACAATCCAGATTCTTTTGGGGAGTTACCAGTACAGTAACCATACCAGTAAGTACTTAATTTATTAAGCTACTGCTTTTCTTAATCTCAGTGGAGATATTTACTGATAAACAGCTCCCTATGCAACATTTTCTTGTCGTTCCTAAATGAGCATTTATCTCTCTCCCCTCACCACAAATCTGATTCTTCTGAGGAGTTTCCAGTACAATATCCTTTCCCCTGTGTAATTACATTAACAAGCTCCAGCTTTTTTTATTCTCAGAAGGGATACTCCCTGATATACAGCTGCCTACCCCCTTCGTAAGTGCAGGTCCTAAATGAGCTTTTTTCTCTGTTCCCTCACCAAAATCCAGATTCTTTTGGGGACTTACCAGTACAGTAACCTTACCAGGAAGTACTTAATTTATTAAGCTACTGCTTTTCTTAATGTAAATGGAGATATTTACTGATAAACAGCTACGTACGCAGCATGTTCATGTCGTTCCTAAATTAGCTTTTATCTCTCTCCCCTCACCACAAATCAGATTCATCTGAGGAGATCCCAGTACATTATCCTTTCCCCTGTGTAATTACCTTAACAAGCTCCAGCTGTTTTTTTTGTTTTTATTTTGGTTTTTTTCGCCATTCCTGGGCCTTGAACTCAGGGCCTGAGCACTGTCCCTGGCTTCTTTTTGCTCAAGGCTTGCACTCTGCCACTTGAGCCACAGCGCCACTTCTGGCCATTTTCTGTATATGTGGTGCTGGGGAATTGAACCCAGGGCCTCATGTATACAAGGCAAGCACTCTGGCCACTAGGCCATATCCCCAGCCATCCAGCTGTTTTTATTCTCAGAAGGGATACTCCCTGATATACAGCTGCCTACCCACTAAGTAAGTGCAGGTCCTAAATGAGCTTTTTACTCTGTTCCCTCACCACAATCCAGATTCTTTTGGGGAGTTACCAGTACAGTATCCATACCAGGAAGTAATTAATTTATTAAGCTACTGCTTTTCTTAATCTCAGTGGAGATATTTACTGATAAATAGCTACCTACGCAGCATTTTCATGTCGTTCCTAAAAGAGCTTTTATCTCTCTCTCCTCACCACAAATAAGATTCTTCTGAGGAGATCCCAGTACATTATCCTTTCCCTTGTGTAATTACCTTAACAAGCTCCAGCTGTTTTTATTCTCAGAAGGGATACTCCATGATATACAGCTGCCTACCCCCTTCGTAAGTGCAGGTCCTAAATGAGCTTTTTTCTCTGTTCCCTCACCATAATCCAGATTCTTTTGGGGAGTTACCAGTACAGTTACCATACCAGGAAGTACTTAACTTATTAAACTTCTGCTTTTCTTAATCTCAGTGGAGATATTTACTGATAAACTGCTACCTATGCAGCATTTTCATGTCGTTCATAAATAAGCTTTAATCTCTCTCCCCTCACCACAAATCAGATTCTTCTTAGGAGTTCCCAGTACATTTTCCTTTCCCATGTGTAATTACATTAACAAGCTCCAGCTGTTTTTATTCTCAGATTGGATACTCCCTGATATACAGCTGCCTACCCCCTTCGTAAGTGCAGGTCCTAAATGAGCTTTTTTCTCTGTTCCCTCACCACAATCCAGATTCTTTTGGGGAGTTACCAGTACAGTAATCATACCAGGAAGTACTTAATATATTAAGCTACTGCTTTTCTTAACCTCAGTGGAGATATTTACTGATAAATAGCTACCTATGCAGCATTTTCATGTCGTTCATAAATGAGCATTTATCTCTCTCCCCTCACCACAAATCAGATTCTTCTGAGGAGATCCCAGTACATTATCCTTTCAACTGTGTAATTACCTTAACATGCTCCAGCTGTTTTTATTCTCAGAAGGTTTACTCTCTGCTATACAGCTGCCTACCCCCTTCGTAAGTGCAGGTCCTAAATGAGCTGTTTTTTCTGTTCCTTCACAACAATCCAGATTCTTTGGGGAGTTACCAGTACAGTAACCATACCTGGAAGTCCTTAATTTATTAAGCTACTGCTTTTCTTAATCTCAGTGGAGATATTTACTGATAAACAGCTACCTACTCAGCATGTTCATGTCGTTCCTAAATGAGCTTTTATCTCTCTCCCCTCACCACAAATCAGATTCTTCTGAGGAGTTCCCAGTACATTATCCTTTCCCCTGTGTAATTACCTTAACAAGCTCCAGCTGTTTTTATTCTCAGAAGGGATACTCCCTGATAGACAGCTGCCTACCCCCTTCGTAAATGCAGGTCCTAAATGAGCTTTTTTGTCTGTTCCCTCACCACAATCCAGATTCTTTTGGGGAGTTACCAGTACAGTAACCATACCAGGAATTACTTAATTTATTAAGCTACTGCTTTTCTTAATCTCAGTGGAGATATTTACTGATAAACAGCTACCTATGCAGCATGTTCATGTCGTTCCTAAATGAGCTTTTATCTCTCTCCCCTCACCACAAATCAGATTCTTCTGAGGAGTTCCCAGTACATTATCCTTTCCCCTGTGTAATTACCTTAACAAGCTCCAGCTGTTTTTATTCTCAGATTGGATACTCCCTAACATACAGCTGCCTACCCCCTTCGTAAGTGCAGGTCCTAAATGAGCTTTTTTCTCTGTTCCCTCACCACAATCCAGATTCTTTTGGGGAGTTAAAAGTACAGTAACCATACCAGGAAGTACTTAATTTATTAAGCTACTGCTTTTCTTAATCTCAGTGGAGATATTTACTGATAAACAGCTACCTACGGAGCATGTTCATGTCGTTCCTAAATGAGCTTTTATCTCTCTCCCCTCACCACAAATCAGATTCTTCTGAGGAGTTCCCAGTACATTATCCTTTCCCCTGTGTAAGTACCTTAACAAGCTCCATCTGTTTTATTGTTTCTGTTTTGGTTTTTTTGGCCATTCCTGGGCCTTGAACTCAGGGCCTGAGCACTGTCCCTGGCTTCTTTTTGCTCAAGGCTAGCACTCTGCCACTTGAGCCACAGCGCCACTTCTGGCCATTTTCTGTATATGTGGTGCTGGGGAATTGAACCCAAGGCCTCACGTATACAAGGCAAGCACTCCTGCCACAACGCCATATCCCCAGCCCCACCAGCTGTTTTTATTCTCGGAAGGGATACTCCCTGATATACAGCTGCCGACCCCCTTCGTAAGTGCAGTTCGTAATGAGCTTTTTTCTCTGTTCCCTCACCACAATCCAGATTCTTTTGGGGAGTTTCCAGTACAGTAACCATACCAGGAAGTACTTAATTTATTAAGCTACTGCTTTTCTTAATCTCAGTGGAGATATTTACTGATAAATAGCTACCTATGCAGCATTTTCATGTCGTTCCTAAATGAGCTTTTATCTCTCTCCACTCACCACAAATCAGATTCTTCTGAGGAGATCCCAGTACATTATCCTTTCCCCTGTGTAATAACCTTAACAAGCTCCAGCTGTTTTTATTCTCAGAAGCGATACTCACTGATATACAGCTGCCTACCCCCTTCGTAAGTGCAGGTCCTAAATGAGCTTTTTTCTCTGTTCCCTCACCACAATCCAGATTCTTTTGGGGAGTTACCATTACAGTAACCATACCAGGAAGTACTTAATTTATTAAGCTACTGCTTTTCTTAATCTCAGTGGAGATATTTACTGATAAACAGCTACCTACGCAGCATGTTCATGTCGTTCCTAAATGAGCTTTTATCTCTCTCCCCTCACCACAAATCAGATTCTTCTGAGGAGTTCCCAGTACATTATCCTTTCCCCTGTGTAAATACCTTAACAGGCTCCAGCTGTTTTTATTCTCAGAATGTTTACTCAATGATATACAGCTGCCTACACCCTTCGTAAGTGCAGGTACAAAATGAGCTTTTTTATCTGTCCCTCACCACAATCCAGATTCTTTTGGGGAGTTACCAGTACAGTATCCATACCAGGAAGTACTTAATTTATTAAGCTATTGCTTTTCTTAATCTCACTGCAGATATTTACTGATAAACAGCTACCTATGCAGCATTTTCATGTCGTTCCTAAATGAGCTTTTATCTCTCTCCCCTCAACACAAATTAGATTCTTCTGAGGAGTTCCCAGTACATTATCCTTTCCCCTGTGTACTTCCCTTAACAAGCTCCAGCTGTTTTTATTGTTTTTGTTTTGGTTTTTTTGGCCATTACTGCGCCTTGTACTCAGGGCCTGAGCACTGTCCCTGGCTTCTTTTTGCTCAAGGCTTGCACTCTGCCACTTGAGCCACAGCGCCACTTCTGGCCATTTTCTGTATATGTGGTGCTGGGGAATTGAACCCAGGGCCTCATGTATACAAGGCAAGCACTCTTGCCACTAGGCCATATCCCCAGCCTTCCAGCTGTTTTTATTCTCAGAAGGGATACTCCCTGATATACAGCTGCCTACCCACTAAGTAATTGCAGGTCCTAAATGACCTTTTTTCTCTGTTCCTTCACCACAATCCAGATTCTTTTGGGGAGTTACCAGTACAGTAACCATACCAGGAAGTACTTAATTTATTATACTACTGCTTTTCTTAATCTCAGTGGAGATATTTACTGATAAACAGCTACCTACGCAGCATGTTCATGTCGTTCCTAAATGAGCTTTTATCTCTCTCCCCTCACCACAAATCAGATTCTTCTGAGGATTTCCCAGTACATTATCCTTTCCCCTGGGTAATTACCTTAACAAGCTCCAGCTGTATTTATTCTCAGAAGGGATACTCACTGATAGACAGCTGCCTACCCCCTTCGTAAATGCAGGTCCTTAATGAGCTTTTTTCTCTGTTCCCTCACCACAATCCAGATTCTTTTGTGGAGTTACCAGTACAGTAACCATACCAGGAAGTACTTAATTTATTAAGCTACTGCTTTTCTTAAACTCAGTGGAGATATTTACTGATAAACAGCTACCTACGCAGCATGTTCATGTCGTTCCTAAATGAGCTTTTATCTCTCTCCCCTCACCACAAATCAGATTCTTCTGAGGAGTTCCCAGTACATTATCCTTTCCCCTGTGTAATTACCTTAACAAGCTCCAGCTGTTTTTATTCTCAGATTGGATACTCCCTAACATACAGCTGCCTACCCCCTTCGTAAGTGCAGGTCCTAAATGAGCTTTTTTCTCTGTTCCCTCCCCACAATCCAGATTCTTTTTTTTTCTCAAATTTTTATTATCAAACTGACGTACAGAGAGGTTACAGTATCATACGTTGGGCATTGGATACATTCTTGTACTGTTTGTTGCCTTGTCCTCATGCCCCCCTCCCTCCCCCCCTTTCCCTACCCCCCCCCCCCAGGTGTTCAGTTAACTTACACCAAACAGTTTTGCAAGTATTGCTATTGTAGTTATTTCTCTTTTTTTACCCTGTGTCTCTCGCATTTGGTATTCCCTTTGAATTTCCTACTTCTAATACCAGTAAACACGGTTTCCAATATACTCAGATAAGATTACAGAGATAGTGTAGGTACAAACATAGGAAGGTGATACAAAACATCATCAATAATAGAAACTACACATACACATAGGACGTTGAAAGTAGTTACAACTGTGATATATCACTTGTTTCCATAACATTGAGTTCATATCACTTATCATCCTCTTATTTGTTTCTAAGTGTATAGCTATTGGGCCTTGTGATGCTCTGCTATGGCTTGCCTAAACCTGTACTAATTATTCCCAATAAGGGAGGCCATAGAGTCCATGTTCTTTGGGTCTGGCTCACTTCACTTAGTATAACTTTTTCCAAGTCCTTCCATTTCCTTACAAATGGAACAATGTCATTCTTTCTGATAGAGGCATAAAATTCCATTGTGTAAATGTACCACATTTTCCTGATCCATTCATCTATGGAGGGGCATCTGGGTTGGTTCCAGCTTCTCGCTATGACAAATTGTGCTGCGATGAACATTGTTGTGCTGGTGGCATTACTGTGATTTTGTTTGTGGGCTTTTGGATAGATACCCAACAGTGGGGCTGCTGGGTCATAGGGGAGTTCTATATTGAGCCTTCTGAGGAATCTCCATACTGCTTGCCAGAGTGGCTGAACCAGTTACATTCCCACCAACAATGAAGTAGGGTTCCCTTTTGGCCACATCCCCTCCAACAATTGTTATTATTAGTTTTCTTGATATATGACATTCTTGCTGGGGTGAGATGGAATCTCAATGTTGTTTTGATTTGCATTTCCTTTATGGCCAGTGATGTAGAGCATTTTTTCATATGTCTATTGGCCATTCTCATTTCCTCATCAGAGAAGTTTCTTTGTAAGTCTTTAGCCCACTTGATGAGGGGGCTGTTGGTTCTTTGCAGTTTTGTTTTGGAAGAAGGTAATTTTTTTAGTTCTGCATATATTTTAGAGATGAGGCCTTTGTCTGTTGAATGTCCGGTAAAGATTTTCTCCCAGTCTGTGGGCTTTCTGTTTATCTTGAGAGCTATGTCCTTTGCCGTGCAGAAGCTCTGGAGTTTGATGCAATCCCATTTGTCCAACCTTTCTTTGATTTGTAGCCTTTCAGGGTCTTTGTTAAGGAAGTTCTGTCCTGTGCCAAGGAGCCCAAGTGTTTCTCCTACTCCTTCCTTTAGTGTCTTCAGGGTGCCTGTTTTGATTTCAAGGTCTTTAATCCATTTGGAATTGATTTTGGTGCAGGGTGATATATAAGGATCTAGTTTTAGTTTGTTGCATGTGTTGAGCCAGTTTTGCCAGCACCACTTGTTAAAGAGGCTATCTTTCTTCCATACTATTGTTTTAGCTCCTTTATCAAAGATTAAGTAGGCATAGTTCTGTGGGTTTAATTCTGGGTCTTCAATTCTGTTCCATTGGTCTTCAGGCCTGTTCCGGTGCCAATAGCAAGCTGTTTTTATTACTATAGCTTTATAATACAGCTTGATGTTGGGTATTGTAATTCCTCCAGCACTGTTCTTTCTGCTTAGGAGTGTTTTTGCTATTCTAGGTCTTTTATTGTTCCATATGAATTTCTGGATTGCTTCCTCTATTTCATTAAAGAATGGTGTTGGGATATTAATGGGTATTGCATTGAATTTGTAGATAGCCTTTGGCAATATTGCCATTTTGATTATATTAATCCTCCCAATCCAGGAGCATGGGAGGTTTTTCCATTTTCTTAGTTCTGACTTAATTTCATTTTTCAAGCTTTTAAAGTTCTCTTCAAAGAGGTCTTTCACTTCTTTGGTTAAGGTTATTCCTAGGTATTTTATGTTTTTGGGGGCTATTGCAAAAGGAGTTGCTTTCCTGATTTCAGCCTCGGTCTTCTGGTTGTTAGCATAGAGAAAGGCCGTTGATTTTTGAAGGTTTATTTTATATCCTGCGACTTTGCCAAAGTTTTGTATCAGCTCTAGTAGCTTGGGGGTAGAGTCTATGGGATTCTTTAGGTATAGGATCATGTCATCTGCGAAGAGAGAAAGTTTAACTTCATCTTTTCCTATTTGGATCCCCTTTATATTCTCTTCTTGCCTAATTGCTCTGGCTAGGAATTCTAGTACTATGTTGAAGAGCAGGGGAGAGAGTGGACATCCCTGCCTTGTTCCTGATTTTAAAGGGAATGGCTTTAGTTTTTCACCATTTAGAGTTATGCTTGCTGTTGGTTTGTCATAAACTGCCTTGATTATATTCAGGAATGTTCCCTGGAATCCCAGTTTTTCCAGGGCTTTTAGCATAAATGGGTGCTGGATTTTATCGAACGCTTTTTCCGCATCCAGCGATAAAACCATGTGGTTCTTTACCTTGCTCCGGTTGATGTGGTGGATTACATTAATTGACTTGCGTATATTAAACCAGCTTTGCATCCCTGGGATGAATCCAGTTTGATCGTGGTGTATGATTTTTTTGATGACTTGTTGAAGTCGATTGGCCAGAATTTTGTTGAGAATTTTTGCATCTATGTTCATCATGGAGATTGGTCTGTAGTCCTCTTTCCGTGATGAGTCCCTGCCTGGTTTTGGGATGAGGTTATACTGGCTTCATAAAATGAGTCTGGCAGTGAACGTTCTCTTTCAATTTCATTGAAGAGTTTGAGAAATATTGGAGTGAGTTCCGTTTTGAAGGCCTTGTAGAATTCTGCTGTGAATCCATCTGGACCTGGGCTTTTCTTGGATGGGAGATCATTTATTGCTGTTTCTATTTCAATACTGGATATGGGTCTGTTTAGAAGGTTTAAGTCTTCATAGTTGAGTTTGGGGGTATCAATTTTTTCTAGGAAATCATCCATTTCTTCCAAGTTCTCGAATTTGTTGGCATAAAGGTTTGCAAAATAGTCCCTTATTATTTTCTGAATTTCGGTTATTTCTGTGGTGATGCTACCTGTTTCATCTCTTATCTTGTTTATTTGAGTGTGCTGCCTTCGTTCTTTGGTCAGGTTTGCCAGGGGTCTGTCTATCTTGTTGATTTTTTCAAAGAACCAACTCTTTGGTTTTGTTGATTCTTTCGATGGTTTTTTTCGTCTCTAATTGATTTAATTCTGATTTGATTTTAATTATTTGCTTCCGTCTATTGACTTGGGTTTGGCTTGCTGTTCTCTCTCCAGAAAATTAAGGTGCTTCCTTAAATTACTGAGTTGCTGTTTCTCCAGTTTGTTGATGTATGTACTCAGAGATATAAATTTTCCTCTAAGTACTGCCTTTGCTGTGTCCCAAAGGAGCTGGTACTTTGTGCCCTCAACTTGGTTGAAGTCCATAAACATTTGAATTTCTGTTTTAATTTCTTCAATGATCCACTGATGGTTCAGCAGTGTGTTCTTTAGTCTCCATGAATTGTGGGATTTTCTGTGGTGGCTGAATGAGTTGAGCTCTAATTTTATTCCATTGTGGTCTGAAAGAATGCAGGGAATGATTTTGATACTTCTGAATTTGTACAGATTTTCTTTGTGCCCTAAGATGTGATCTATTTTGGAGAATGTTCCGTGTGCTGCCGAAAAGAATGTGTATTCTGTCCTTGCTGGGTGGAATATTCTGTAGATGTCGATTAAGTCTAGTTGGTCAATGCAATTGTTTAGTTTTGTGTTTTCTTTGTTCAGTTTTTGGCGTGTTGATCTGTCCAGAGGTGATAGTGGAGTGTTAAAGTCCCCCACTATCATTGTGTTTGGGTCTATGAATGTTTTTAGAGCCAGTAGTGTTTGTTTGATGAAGTTGGGTGCTCCTGCATTTGGCGTGTAGATATTTAGGATGGTTATTTCTTCCTGTTGGAGAGATCCTTTTACTAGTATGTAGTAACCTTCTTTGTCTCTTCTTACCTTTTTTAATTTGAAGTCAATTTTGTCTGATACTAGGATTGCAACTCCAGCCTGCTTATGGGGGCCATTTGCTTGATAGATTTGTTTCCAGCCTTTCACTTTTAGAAGATGTTTACTTTTGCTGGATAGATGTGTCTCTTGGAGGCAGCAGAAAGATGGATCTTGATTTTTGATCCAACTTATGAGCCTATGTCGTTTGATTGGAGAATTAAGTCCATTAATGTTGACAGTTAGGATTGAGAGGTGATCGTTTGTTCCTTTCATTATCACTGTCTTGTTGAAGCTGTGTCTTCCCATTTCTTGATCTAGTGTTTACTAATTAGGGTTCATTTCTCTGTCTGTGTTGGGATCCTGATTATTTTCCCTGCATAGTACATCTTTAAGGATTTTGTGTAAAGCTGGTTTGGTGGAGATATATTGTTTCAGTTTTTCCTTATTGTTGAAGACTTTTGTTTGACCTTCGGCTATGAAGGAGAGTTTGGCGGGGTACAGAATTCTTGGTTGGTAGTTATTTTTATTTAGGGTTTGATATACTTCATTCCAGGCTCTCCTTGCTTTCATGGTCTCTGCTGAGAAGTCTGGGGTAATTCTGATTGCTTTTCCTTTATATGTGATTGTTTTCTTTGCCATAACAGCTTTGAGTATTTTTTCCTTGCACTCTGCAGAAGCTGTTTTGATCACAATGTGTCGATGGGAAGTCCTATTCTGGTCTGGTCGATTTGGGGTTCTAAATGCTTCTTGTATCTGTATAGGCCTTTCCTTCTGGATATTTGGGAAGTTCTCAGCTAATATTCTGTTAAATAGGTTGCCTATCCCATTAACCTCTTTCTCCAAGTTTTCCTCAATACCTATTATCCTTAAATTGGGCTTCCTGATTGTGTCTTGAATCTCCTGTAGCGATCTGTTTTGTTGCTTGGACTGGATTTGTATTGATTTTTGATCTTTCTCCATAGAATCTAAGGAATCTTCAGCTCCTGAGTTTCGATCCTCTGCTTCAGTTAGTCGGGACTGTAGGCTAACTACTTGATTTCGAATCTCTTTTCCTTCTGACTGGTCTTTCCTGATGTTTTCCATGTCATTTCTTAGGTCCTGTATGGACTTCTTTACTTCATTAACTTCATTACTTTGGTTTTGAGTGTTGTCTCTCAAATCTTTAAGTTGGGTAGCTATCTTTTCATTTGACTCTTGAAGCTCACTTATCTTTCTATTTGTGGATGCCATGAAATTCTCCATTAATTTTTGCTTTGCCTCCTCACGCTCTAACATAATTGACTGAAGAGATTCAAACTTTTCATTATCATGTTTATCAGTAAACTTTGTAGAGCATTTTGGGGGTTTTCTTCTATGTTTTTGATTGACTGCTCTGCTTCCTGCTTGTTTTGGGTGGGGGATAAGACTTCATTATTTGCCATCTTTCTTGTGTTTCTTCTGCCCATTTGAATTGGGAATGCCAACCTACCAGCACCTGTGAGCACTGTTTAAGACCCAAAGCGGCCCTTACCAAGCACTGTTGTGTAAATCTTACAATTTCACAATTATAAACAGATAACTTGTATACCTGTCTATAAAGTTAGATTTGGTGTTCTAAAGAATACAATTTCAATATAACATCTGATCCTGGGCCCTGTATTCAGTAGTTACTTATTTACTGTTACAACCTTATACGCAATTCTTGTTTTTATATTAAGTTCTTTTAGGACTGGCTTTCTCTGTGAACCCCTTTGATTCACTCGTATTAAGCTGTGATATCCTCTATCCAATAACCAGAAGTCAATGGAACCTGGAGGTCCAGGCAGTAAGTCCGGAGGGTAAGTTGGAGGTAGTAAAGAGAATAGAGTAAACTGTATTGGGGGGGGCTGGTGGTGATTTTGGTTTAGTTTCAGTGACGTGGAAATGTGGAGAAGAGTAGAATCAGTAGAAAGAACATTCATAAAATGACAGACACTGGAGAGTTAGCAGAAAAGGGTGTAGGTGTTATTTATAGGAAAGTAATTTTTATAGGAAGAGGACGCAATGAGAGAAATGAAGTAAAAATACTGGAAGACAGATACACAAAACAGAGAAAAATTATTTAACAAGGAAGTATAAGTAAATAAAAAGGAAAATAACCGAAAAGGAACAAACCTAGCAAATAAACAAACACACAAAAAAACTTGATACAACAAACCAGTAAAAATGGAAAACAAACAAACAAACCAAAAACAAACAAACAAAAAAAAAAAACAAAAGAAAAAACAGCCAATGATGTTTCAGGTGTGAAAAAATTAAAAAGAAAATTTAAAAGAAAAGTTAAAAAAAATGTTTGAAAAGAAAAAGAAACCAGTCCTCTCGTTTCCCTGCAATGGACTGCAGTCTATTTTCCTGATTGGCTGATTTGACTTGATTTCAGTTGGCAAGGGTTGGTTCTGTTCTGACTTTCTCCCCTGTTGGTGCAATTGTGGGTCTCTGAGGTTCGCACAGCTTGCAGGCAGGCCTTGGGCGTCCTCTGTCGATGGGGACGTGGGCAGTCACAGGAACTGTGGCTCCTCTGTCTGCTGTTGGGCCGCTGCCTTTGATGCCTGGTCTTGACTAGACTGTGAACTCAGCAGAGCATGGCGCCTCTAGCCTGTTTTGCTCCACTAAGAGTTGCTTGCCTGAGGGAGGCGGCCTCCTTGGCATAGGTAGCTATGGAATGCAGCTCCGTTTTGGGCTGGGAATTAGTTTCCTCTGTGACGGGACGGTTTAGCTGTCCCAGGAACTGTTTATTCCTCCTTCTGTTGTTTCCGTGCCCCTGGTAGCTGCTCCCAGCTTTTGCTTTAAGTTTAGAAGTTCCGGCGGGCAGGGCGGGGCTTCTCTGGCTAGGCCCCGGACTCGCCTCCCACCAGGGCAGGGGGCGTTCTTCTGGGCGGAGCTGGTTCTCACTGATTCCGCCCCTCCTGCCCTTTTCAAAGATGGCTTTTTTGACCTCGCTTTCCCCAGGCCCGCTTCAGTTTCAGTCTGGTCTGACCCTATGCCAGTGGCAAAGATGGCGCTTTGCTCTGGCGGTGGGGACAGGGATGCCTTCCAGAAGCTGGATTGTGGGCACAAGCGAAAATAATTTTTTTTTTTTTTGCGGGGTACTCACGCGGTCTCTGCGATGTCAGGTCCTCCGTGCTCGGCTGCCGTCTGGAGTATTTCTCGCTTTAGCTGCGTGGAGTGCTGGGGGCTGTGCCCGGCACTGTGCTGGAGCCGGCGCTGGCGCCGCGGCGGGGACGCCGCCTGGAGCTCAAAACTGTGTTTTCAGACCAGCAAAGTCGATTTTTCCTTCCTGTA
>NW_025960998.1:0-35105 GCF_023159225.1 Perognathus longimembris pacificus
ACAGTAACCATACTAGGAAGTACTTAATTTAATAAGCTACTGCTTTTCTTAATCTCAGTGTAGATATTTACTGATAAACAGTTACCTATGCAGCATGTTCATATCATTCCTAAATGAGTTTTTATCTTTCTCCCCACACACAAATCAGATTCTTCTGAGGAGTTCCCAGTACATTATCCTTTCCCCTGTGTAATTACCTTAACAGGCTCCATCTGTTTTTCTTCTCAGAAGTTTACTCCCTTATATACAGCTGCCTACTCCCTTCGTAAGTGCAGGTCCTAAATGAGCTTTTTTCTCTGATCCCTCACCGCAATCAAGATTCTTTTGGGGAGTTACCAGTACAGTAACCATACCAGGAAGTACTTAATTTATTAAGCTATTGCATTTCTTAATCTCAGTGGAGATATTTACTGATAAACAGCTACCTACCCCAGCATGTTCATGTCGTTCCTAAATGAGCTTTTATCTCTGCCCCTCACCAAAAATCAGATTCTTCTAAGGAGGTCCCAGTACATTATCCTTTCCCCTGTGTAATTACCTTAACAAGCTCCAGCTGTTTTTATTCTCAGAAGGTGGTTTACTCCCTGATTTACAGGTGCCCTACCCCCTTCGTAAGTGCAGGTCCTAAATGAGCTTTTTTCTCTGTTCCCTCACCACAATCCAGATTCTATTGGGGAGTTACCAGTACAGTAACCATACCAGGAAGTACTTAATTTATTAAGCTACTGCTTTTCTTAATCTCAGTGGAGATATTTACTGATAAACAGCTACCTATGCAGCATGTTCATGTCGTTCTTAAATGAGCTTTTATCTCTCTCCCCCTCACCACAAATCAGATTCTTCTGAGGAGTTCCTAGTACATTATCCTTTCCCCTGTGTAATTACCTTAAAAAGCACCAGCTGTTTTTATTCTCAGAAGGGATACTCCGTGATATACAGCTGCCTACCCCCCTTCGTAAGTGCAGGTCCTAAATGAGCTTTTTTCTCTGTTCCCTCACCACAATCCAGATTCTTTTGCGGGGTTACCAGTACAGTAACCTTAACCAGGAAGTACTTAATTTATTAAGCTACTGCTTTTCTTAATCTCAGTGGAGATATTTACTGATAAACAGCTACCTACGCAACATGTTCATGTCGTTCCTAAATGAGCTTTTATCTCTCTCCCCTCACCACAAATCAGATTCTTCTGAAGATTTCCCAGTACATTATCCTTTACCATGTGTAATTACCTTAACAAGCTCCAGCTGTTTTTATTCTCAGAAGGTTTACTCCCTGATTACAGCAGTCTACCCCCTTCGTATGTGCAAGTCCTAAATGAGCTTTTTTATCTGTTCCCTCACCACAATCCAGATTCTTTTGGGGAGTTACCAGTACAGTAACCATACCAGGAAGTACTTAATTTATTAAGCTACTGCTTTTCTTAATCTCAGTGGAGATATTTACTGATAAACAGCTACCTACGCAGCATGTTCAGTCCGTTCCTAAATGAGCTCTTATCTCTCTCCCCTCACCACAAATCAGAATCTTCTGAGGAGTTCGCAGTACATTATCCTTACCCCTGTGTAATTACCTTAACAAGCTCCAGCTGTTTTTATTCTCGGAATGGATACTCCTGATATACAGCTGCCTAACCGCTTCGTAAGTGCAGGTCCTAAATGAGCTTTTTTTTATGTTCCCTCACCACAATCCAGATTCTTTTCGGAGTTACCAGTACAGTAACCATACCAGGAAGTACTTAATTTATTAAGCTACTGCTTTTCTTAATCTCAGTGGAGATATTTACTGATAAACTGCTACCTACGCAGCATGTTCACGTCGTTCCTAAATGAGCTTTTATCTCTCTACCCTCACCACAAATCAGATTCTTCTGAGGAGTTCCCAGTACATTATCCTTTCCCCTGTGTAATTACCTTAACAAGCTCCAGGTGTTTTATTCTCAGAAGGGATACTCCCTGATATACAGCTGCCTAACCCCTTCGTAAGTGCAGGTCCTAAATGAGCTTTTTTCCCTGTTGCTTCACCACAATCCAGATTCTTTTGGGGAGTTACCAGTACAGAAACCCAAACCAGGAAGTACTTCATTTAATAAGCTACTGCCTTTTCTTAATCTCAGTGGAGATATTTACTGATAAACAGTTACCTACGCAGCATGTTCATATCGTTCCTAAATGAGTTTTTATGTTTCTCCCCTCACCACAAATCAGATTCTTCTGAGGAGTTCCCAGTACATTATCCTTTGCCCTGTCTAATTACCTTAACAAGCTCCAACTGTTTTATTTTCAGAAGGAATACTCCCTGATATTCAGCTGCCTACCCCCTTCGTAAGTGCAGGTCCTAAATAAGCTTTTTCTCTGTTCCCTCACCACAATCCAAATTCTTTTGGGGAGTTACCAGTACAGTAACCATACCAGGAAGTACTTAATTTATTAAGCTACTGCTTTTCTTAATCTCAGTGGAGATATTTACTGATAAACAGCTACCTATGCAGCATTTTCATGTCGTTCCTAAATGAGCTCATATCTCTCTCCCCTCACCAAAAATCAGATTCTTCTGAGGAGTTCCCAATACATTATCCTTTCCCCTTTGTAATTACCTTAACTAGCTCCAGGTGTTTTTATTCTCAGAAGGGATACTCCGTGATATACAGCTGCCTAACCCCTTCGTAAGTGCAGGTCCTAAATGAGCTTTTTCCCTGTTGCTTCACCACAATCCAGATTCTTTTGGGGAGTTACCAGTACAGTAACCATACTAGGAAGTACTTAATTTAATAAGCTACTGCTTTTCTTAATCTCAGTGTAGATATTTACTGATAAAACAGTTACCTATGCAGCATGTTCATATCGTTCATAAATGAGTTTTTTATCTTTCTCCCCACACCACAAATCAGATTCTTCTGAGGAGTTCCCAGTACATTATCCTTTCCCCTGTGTAATTTCCTTAACAGGCTCCATCTGTTTTTTCTTCTCAGAAGGTTTACTCCCTTATATACAGCTGCCTACTCCCTTCGTAAGTGCAGGTCCTAAATGAGCTTTTTTCTCTGATCCCTCACCGCAATCAAGATTCTTTTGGCGAGTTACCAGTACAGTAACCATACCAGGAAGTACTTAATTTATTAAGCTATTCCATTTCTTAATCTCAGTGGAGATATTTACTGATAAACAGCTACCTACCCAGCATGTTCATGTCGTTCCTAAATGAGCTTTTATCTCTGCCCCTCACCAAAAATCAGATTCTTCTGAGGAGTTCCCAGTACATTATCCTTTCCCCTGTGTAATTACCTTAACAAGCTCCAGCTGTATTTATTCTCAGAAGGTATACTCCCTGATATACAGCTGCCTACCCCCTTCGTAAGTGCAGGTCCTAAATGAGCTTTTTTCTCTGTTCCCTCACCGCAATACAGATTCTTTTGGGGAGTTACCAGTACAGAAACCATATCAGGAAGTACTTAATTTATTAAGCTACTGCTTTTCTTAATCTTAGTGAGATATTTACTGATAAACAGCTACCTACGCAGCATGTTCATGTCGTTCAAAAATGAGCTTTTATATCTCTGCCCTCACCACAAATCGATTCTTCTGAGGAGTTCCCAGTACATTATCCTTTCCCCTGTGTAATTACCTTAACAAGCTCCAGCTGTTTTTATTCTCAGAAGGTGGTTTACTCCCTGATTTACAGGTGCCTACCCCCTTCGTAAGTGCAGGTCCTAAATGAGCTTTTTTCTCTGTTCCCTCACCACAATCCAGATTCTATTGGGGAGTTACCAGTACAGTAACCATACCAGGAAGTACTTAATTTATTAAGCTACTGCTTTTCTTAATCTCAGTGGAGATATTTACTGATAAACAGCTACATATGCAGCATGTTCATGTCGTTCTTAAATGAGCTTTTATCTCTCTCCCCTCACCACAAATCAGATTCTTCTGAGGAGTTTCCTAGTACATTATCCTTTCCCCTGTGTAATTACCTAAAAAAGCACCAGCTGTTTTATTCTCAGAAGGGATACTCCGTGATATACAGCTGCCTACCCCCTTCGTAAGTGCAGTCCTAAATGAGCTTTTTTCTCTGTTCCCTCACCACAATCCAGATTCTTTTGCGGGGTTACCAGTACAGAAACCATACAAGGAAGTACTTAATTTATTAAGCTACTGCTTTTCTTAATCTCAGTGGAGATATTTACTGATAAACAGCTACCTACGCAGCATGTTCATGTCGTTCCTAAATGAGCTTTTATCTCTCTCCCCTCACCGCAAATCAGATTCTTCTGAGGAGTTCCAGTACATTATCCTTTCCCCTGTGTAATTACCTTAACAAACTCCAGCTGTTTTTATTGTCAGAAGGTGGTTTACTCCCTGATTTACAGGTGCCTACCCCCTTCGTAAGTGCAGGTCCTAAATGAGCTTTTTTCTCTGTTCCCTCACCACAATCCAGATTCTTTTGGGGAGTTACCAGTACAGTAACCATACCAGGAAGTACTTAATTTATTAAGCTACTGCTTTTCTTAATCTCCTGGAGATTTTTACTGATTAACAGCTACCTATGCAGCATGATCATGTCGTTCCTAAATGAGCTTTTATCTCTCTCCCCTCACCACAAATCAGATTCTTCTGAGGAGTTCCCAGTACATTTTCCTTTCCCCTGTGTAATTACCTTACAAGATCCTGCTGTTTTTATTCTCAGAAGGGATACTCCCTGATATACAGCTCGCTACCCCCTTCGTAAGTGCAGGTCCTAAATGAGCTTTTTTTCTGCTTCCCTCACCACAATCCAGATTCTTTTGGGGAGTTACCAGTACAGAAACATATCAGGAAGTACTTAATTTATTAAGCTACTGCTTTTCATAATCTAAGTGGAGATATTTACTGATAAACAGCTACATACGCAGCATGTTCATGCCGTTCCTAATTGAGCTATTATCTGTCTCCCCTCACCACAAATCAGATTCTTCTGAGGAGTTCCCAGTACATTATCCTTTCCCCTGTGTAATTACCTTAACAAGCTCCAGCTGTATTTATTCTCAGAAGGTATACTCCCTGATATACAGCTGCCTACCCCCTTCGTAAGTGAGGTCCTAAATGAGCTTTTTTCTCTGTTCCTCACCACAATCCAGATTCTTTTGGGGAGTTACCAGTACAGAAACCATATCAGGAAGTACTTAATTTATTAAGCTACTGCTTTTCTTAATCTTAGTGGAGATATTACTGATAAACAGCTACCTACGCAGCATGTTCATGTCGTTCCAAAATGAGCTTTATCTCTCTCCCCCTCACCACAAATCAGATTCTTCTGAGGAGTTCCCAGTAAATTATCCTATCCCCTGTGTAATTACCTTACCAGGCTCCATCTGTTTTTCTTCTCAGAAGGTTTACTCCCTTATATACAGCTGCCTACCCCCTTCGTAAGTGCAGGTCCTAAATGAGCTTTTTTCTCTGATCCCTCACCACAATCAAGATTCTTTTGGGGAGTTACCAGTACAGTAACCATACCAGGAAGTACTTATTTTATTAAGCTACTGCTTTTCTTAATCTCAGTGGAGATATTTACTGATAAACAGCTAGGTACGCAGCATGTTCATGTCGTTCCTAAATGAGCTTTTATCTCTCTCCCCTCACCAAAAATCAGATTCTTCTGAGGAGTTCCCAGTACATTATCCTTTCCCCTCTGTAATTACCTTACCAAGTTCCTGCTGTTTTTTATTCTCAAAAGGGATACTCCCTGATATACAGCTGCCTACCCCCTTCGTAAGTGCAGGTCCTAAATGACGTTTTTTCTCTGATCCCTCACCGCAATCAAGATTCTTTTGGGGAGTTACCAGTACAGTAACCATACCAGGAAGTACTTAATTTTATTAAGCTATTGCATTTCTTAATCTCAGTGGAGATATTTACTGATAAACAGCTACCTACCCAGCATGTTCATGTCGTTCCTAAATGAGCTTTTATCTCTGCCCCAAACCAAAAATCAGATTCTTCTGAGGAGTTCCCAGTACATTATCCTTTCCCTGTGTAATTACCTTAACAAGCTCCAGCTGTATTTATTCTCAGAAGGTATACTCCTGATATACAGCTGCCTACCCCCTTCGTAAGTGCAGGTCCTAAATGAGCTTTTTTCTCTGTTCCCTCACGCAATCCAGATTCTTTTGGGGAGTTACCAGTACAGAAACCATATCAGGAAGTACTTAATTTATTAAGCTACTGCTTTTCTTAATCTTAGTGGAGATATTTACTGATAAACAGCTACCTACGCAGCATGTTCATGTCGTTCAAAAATGAGCTTTTATATCTCTGCCCTCACCACAAATCAGATTCTTCTGAGGAGTTCCCAGTACATTATCCTTTCCCCTGTGTAATTTCCTTAACAAGCTCCAGCTGTTTTTATTCTCAGAAGGTGGTTTACTCCCTGATTTACAGGTGCCTACCCCCTTCGTAAGTGCAGGTCCTAAATGAGCTTTTTTCTCGTTCCCTCACCACAATCCAGATTCTATTGGGGAGTTACCAGTACAGTCACCATACAGGAAGTACTTAATTTATTAAGCTACTGCTTTTCTTAATCTCAGTGGAGATATTTACTGATAAACAGCTACCTATGCAGCATGTTCATGTCGTTCCTAAATGAGCTTTTATCTCACTCCCTCACCACAAATCACATTCTTCTGAGGAGTTCCCAGTACATTATTCTTTCCCCTGTGTAATTACCTTAACAAGCTCCAGCTGCTTTTATTCTCAGAAGGGATACTCCCTGATATATAGCTGCGACCCCCTCGTAAGTGCAGGTCCTAAATGAGCTTTTTTCTCTGTTCCCTCACCACAATCCAGATTCTATTGGGGAGTTACCAGTACAGTAACCATACCAGGAAGTACTTAATTTATTAAGCTACTGCTTTTCTTAATCTCAGTGGAGATATTTACTGATAAACAGCTACCTATGCAGCATGTTCATGTCGTTCTTAAATGAGCTTTTATCTCTCTCCCCTCACCACAAATCAGATTCTTCTGAGGAGTTCCTAGTACATTATCCTTTCCCCTGTGTAATTACCTTAAAAAGCACCAGCTGTTTTTATTCTCA
Organism: Perognathus longimembris pacificus; assembly: GCF_023159225.1. NCBI lineage: Eukaryota > Metazoa > Chordata > Mammalia > Rodentia > Heteromyidae > Perognathus > Perognathus longimembris. The sequence continues at coordinate 7,063 of NW_025960998.1, forward strand.
GAAGGGATACTCCGTGATATACAGCTGCCTACCCCCTCGTAAGTGCAGGTCTAAATGAGCTTTTTTCTCTGTTCCCTCACCACAATCCAGATTCTTTTGCGGGGTTACCAGTACAGTAACCATACCAGGAAGTACTTAATTTATTAAGCTACTGCTTTTCTTAATCTCAGTGGAGATATTTAGTGATAAACAGCTACCTACGCAGCATGTTCATGTCGTTCCTAAATGAGCTTTATCTCTCTCCCCTCACCACGAATCAGATTCTTCTGAGGATTTCCCAGTACATTATCCTTTACCATGTGTATTACCTTAACAAGCTCCAGCTGTTTTTATTCTCAGAAGGTTTACTCCCTGATATACAGCTGTCTACCCCCTTCGTATGTGCAGGTCCTAAATGAGCTTTTTTATCTGTTCCCTCACCACAATCCAGATTCTTTTGGGGAGTTACCAGTACAGTAACCATCCCAGGAAGTACTTAATTTATTAAGTTACTGCTTTTCTTAATCTCAGTGGAGATATTTACTGATAAACAGCTACTACGCAGCTGTTCATGTCGTTCCTAAATGAACTTTTATCTCTCTCCCCTCACCGCAAATCAGATTCTTCTGAGGAGTTCCCAGTACATTATCCTTTCCCCTGTGTAATTACCTTAACAAACTCCAGCTGTTTTTATTGTCAGAAGGTTGTTTACTCCCTGATTTACAGGTGCCTACCCCCTTCGTAAGTGCAGGTCCTAAATGAGCTTTTTTCTCTGATCCCTCACCACAATCCAGATTCTTTTGGGGAGTTACCAGTACAGTAACCATACCAGGAAGTACTTAATTTATTAAGCTACTGCTTTTCTTAATCTCAGTGGAGATATTTACTGATTAACAGCTACATACGCAGCATGTTCATGTCGTTCCTAAATGAGCTTTTATCTCTCTCCCCTCACCACAAATCAGATTCTTCTGAGGAGTTCCCAGTACATTTTGCTTTCCCCTGTGTAATTACCTTAACAAGCTCCACCTGTTTTTACTCTCAGAAGCGATACTCCCTGATATACAGCTGCCTAACCCCTTCGTAAGTGCAGGTCCTAAATGAGCTTTTATCTCTCTCCCCTCACCACAAATCAGATTCTTCTGAGGAGTTCCCAGTACATTTTGCTTTCCCCTGTGTATTTACCTTACAAGCTCCAGCTGTTTTTATTTTCAGAAGTGATACTCCATGATATACAGCTGCCTACCCCCTTCGTAAATGCAGGTCCTAAATGAGCTTTTTTCTCTGTTCCCTCACCAAAATCCAGATTCTTTTGGGGAGTTACCAGTAAAGTAACCATACCAGGAAGTACTTAATTTATTAAGCTACTGCTTTTCTTAATCTCAGTGGAGATATTTACTGATAAACAGCTACCTATTCAGCATTTTCATATCGTTCCTAAATGAGTTTTTATCTTTCTCCCCACACCACAAATCAGATTCTTCTGAGGAGTTCCCAGTACATTATCCTTTCCCCTGTGTAGTTACCTTAACAAGCACCAGCTGTTTTTATTCTCAGAAGGTTTACTCCCTGATATACAGCTGCCTACCCCCTTCGTAAGTGTAGGTCCTAAATGAGCTTTTATATCTATCCCCTCACCACAAATCAGATTCTTCTGAGGAGTTCCCAGTACATTATCCTTTCCCCTGTGTAATTACCTTAACAAGCTCCAGCTGTTTTTATGCTCAGAAGGTTTACTCCCTGATATACAGCTGCCTACCACCTTCGTAAGTGCAGGTCCTAAATGAGCTTTTTTCTCTGTTCCCTCACCACAATTCAGATTCTTTTTGGGAGTTACCAGTACAGTAACCATACCAGGAATTACTTAATTTATTAAGCTACTGCTTTTCATAATCTCAGTGGAGATATTTACTGATAAACAGCTACCTATGCAGCATGTTCATGTCGTTCCTAAATGAGCTCATATCTCTCTCCCCTCACCAAAAATCAGATTCTTCTGAGGAGTTCCCAATACATTATCCTTTCCCCTGTGTAATTACCTTAACAAGCTCCAGCTGTTTTTATTCTCAGAATGGTTACTCCCTGATATACAGCTGCCTACCCAGTACGTAAGTGCAGGTCCTAAATGAACATTTTTCTCTGTTCCCTCACCACAATCCAGATTCTATTGGGGAGTTACCAGTACAGTAATCATAACAGGAAGTACTTAATTTATTAAGCTACTGCTTTTCTTAATCTCAGTGGAGATATTTACTGATTAACACCTACATACGCAGCATGTTCATGTCGTTCCTAAATGAGCTTTTATCTCTCTCCCCTCACCACAAATCAGATTCTTCTGAGAGTTCCCAGTACATTTTCCTTTCCCTGTGTAATTACCTTAACAAGCTCCACCTGTTTTTATTCTCAGAAGGGATACTCCCTGATATACAGCTGCCTACCCCCTTCGTAAGTGCAGGTCCTAAATGAGCTTTTATCTCGCTCCCCTCACCAGAAATCAGATTCTTCTGAGGAGTTCCCAGTACATGATACTTTCCCCTGTGTATTTACCTTAACAAGCTCCAGCTGTTTTTATTCTCAGAAGTGATACTCCATGATATACAGCTGCCTACCCCCTTCGTAAATGCAGGTCCTAAATGAGCTTTTTTCTCTGTTCCCTCACCAAAATCCAGATTCTTTTGGGGAGTTACCAGTACAGTAACCATACAAGGAAGTACTTAATTTATTAAGCTACTGCTTTTCTTAATCTCAGTGGAGATATTTACTGATAAACAGCTACCTATGCAGCATTTTCATATCGTTCCTAAATGAGCTCTTATCTCTCTCCCCTCACCACAAATCAGAATTTTCTGAGGAGTTCCCAGTACATTATCCTTTCCCCTGTGTAATTACCTTAACAAGGTCCACCTGTTTTTATTCTCAGAAGGGATACTCCCTGACATACAGCTGCCTAACCGCTTCGTAAGGGCAGGTCCTAAATGAGCTTTTTTCTCTGTTCCCTCACCACAATCCAGATTCGTTTCGGGAGTTACCAGTACAGTAACCATACCAGGAAGTAATTTATTTATTAAGCTACTGCTTTTCTTAATATCAGTGGAGATATTTACTGATAAACAGCTACCTACGCAGCATTTTCATGTCGTTCCTAAATGAGCTTTTATCTCTCTCCCCTCACCACAAATCAGATTCTTCTGAGGAGTTCCCAGTACATTATCCTTTAACCTGTGTAATTACCTTAACAAGCTCCAGCTGTATTTATTCTCAGAAGGGATACTCCCTGATATACAGCTGCCTACCCCCTTCGTAAGTACAGTCCTAAATGAGCATTTTTCTCTGTTCCCTCACCACAATCCAGATTCTTTTGCGGAGTTACCAGTACAGTAACCATACCAGGAAGTACTAAATTTATTAAGCTACTGCTTTTCTTAATCTCAGTGGAGATATTTACTGATAAACAGCTACCTATGCAGCATGTTCATGTCTTTCCTAAATGAGCTTTTTTCTCTCTCACGTCACCACAAATCAGATTCTTCTGAGGAGTTCCCAGTACATTATCCTTTCCCCTGTGTAATTGCCTTAACAAGCTCCAGCTGTTTTTATTGTCATAAGGTGGTTTACTCCCTGATTTACAGGTGCCTACCCCCTTCGTAAGTGCAGGTCCTAAATGAGATTTTTTCTCTGTTCCCTCACCACAATCCAGATTCTTTTGGGGAGTTACCAGTACAGTAACCATACCAGGAAGTACTTAATTTATAAAGCTACTGCTTTTCTTAATCTCCTGGAGATTTTTACTGATAAACAGCTACCAATGCAGCATGTTCATGTCGTTCCTAAATGAGCTTTTATCTCTCTCCCCTCACCACAAATCAGATTCTTCTGAGGAGTTCCCAGTACATTATCCTTTCCCTTGTGTATTTACCTTAACAGGCTACAGCTGTTTTTCTTCTCAGAAGGTTTACTCCCTTATATACAGCTGCCTACCCCCTTCGTAAGTGCAGGTCCTAAATGAGCTTTTTTCTCTGATCCCTCACCACAATCCAGATTCTTTTGGGGAGTTACCAGTACAGTAACCATACCAGGAAGGACTTAATTTATTCAGCTATTGCATTTCTTAATCTCAGTGGAGATATTTACTGATAAACAGCTACCTACGCAGCATGTTCATGTCGTTCCTAAATGAGCTTTTATCTCTCTCCCCTCACCACAAATCAGATTCTTCTGAGGAGTTCCCAGTACATTATCCTTTCCCCTGTGTAATTACCTTAAAACGCACCAGCTGTTTTTATTCTCAGAAGGGATATTCCTTGATATACAGCTGCCTACCCTCTTCGTAAGTGCAGGTCGTAAATGAGCTTTTTTCTCTGTTCCCTCACCACAATCCACATTCTTTTGCGGAGTTAGCAGTACAGTAACCATACCAGGAAGTACTTAATTTATTAAGCTACTGCTTTTCTTAATCTCGGTGGAGATATTTACTGATAAACAGCTACCTACGCAGCATGTTCATGTCGTTCCTAAATGAGCTTTTATCTCTCTCCCCTCACCGCAAATCAGATTCTTCTGAGGAGTTCCCAGTACATTATCCTTGCCCCTGTGTAATTGCCTTAACAAACTCCAGCTGTTTTTATTGTCAGAAGGTGGTTTACTCCCTGATTTACAGGTGCCTACCCCCTTCGTAAGTGCAGGTCCTAAATGAGCTTTTTTCTCTCTTCCCTCACCAAAATCCAGATTCTTTTGGGGAGTTACCAGTACAGTAATCATACCAGGAAGTACTTAATTTATTAAGCTACTGCTTTTCTTAATCTCCTGGAGATTTTTACTGATAAACAGCTACCTATGCAGCATGTCCATGTCGTTCCTAAATGAGCTTTTATATCTCTCCCCTCACCACAAATCAGACTCTTCTGAGGAGTTCCCAGTACATTATCCTTTCCCCTGTGTAATTACCTTAACAGGCTCCAGCTGTTTTTCTTCTCAGAAGGTTTACTCCCTAATATACAGCTGCCTACCCCCTTCGTAAGTGCAGGTCCTTAATGAGCTTTTTTCTCTGATCCCTCACCACAATCCAGATTCTTTTGGGGAGTTACCAGTACAGTAACCATACCAGTAAGTACTTAATTTATTAAGCTATTGCATTTCTTAATCTCAGTGGAGATATTTACTGATAAACAGTTACCAACGCAGCATGATCATGTCGTTCCTAAATGAGCTTTTATCTCTCTCCCCTCACCAAAAATCAGATTCTTCTGAGGAGTTCCCAGTACATTATCCTTTCCCCTGTGTAATTACCTTAACAAGCTCCAGCTGTTTTTATTCTCAGAAGGTTTACTCCCTGATATACAGCTGCCTATCCCCTTCGTAAGTGAAGGTCCTAATTGACCTTTTTTCTCTGTTTCCTCACCACAATCCAGATTCTTTTGGGGAGTTACCAGTACAGTAACCATACCAGGAAGTACTTAATTTATTAAGCAACTGCTTTTCTTAATCTCAGTGGAGATATTTACTGAAAAACAGCTACCTACGCAGCATGTTCATGTCGTTCCTAAATGAACTTTTATCTCTCTCCCCTCACCACAAATCAGATTCTTCTGAGGTATTCCAAGTACATTATCCTTTCCCCTGTGTAATTACCTTAACAAACTCAAGCTGTTTTTATTCTCAGAAGGGATATTCCCTGATATACAGCTGCCTACCTCCTTCGTAAGTGCAGGTCCTAAATGAGCTTTTTTCTCTGTTCCCTCACCACAATCCACATTCTTTTGCGGAGTTAGCAGTACAGTAACCATACCAGGAAGTACTTAATTTATTAAGCTACTGCTTTTCTTAATCTCGGTGGAGATATTTACTGATAAACAGCTACCTACGCAGCATGTTCATGTCGTTCCTAAATGAGCTTTTATCTCTCTCCCCTCACCGCAAATCAGATTCTTCTGAGGAGTTCCCAGTACATTATCCTTGCCCCTGTGTAATTACCTTAACAAACTCCAGCTGTTTTTATTGTCAGAAGGTGGTTTACTCCCTGATTTACAGGTGCCTACCCCCTTCGTAAGTGCAGGTCCTAAATGAGCTTTTTTCTCTCTTCCCTCACCAAAATCCAGATTCTTTTGGGGAGTTACCAGTACAGTAATCATACCAGGAAGTACTTAATTTATTAAGCTACTGCTTTTCTTAATCTCCTGGAGATTTTTACTGATAAACAGCTACCTATGCAGCATGTCCATGTCGTTCCTAAATGAGCTTTTATATCTCTCCCCTCACCACAAATCAGACTCTTCTGAGGAGTTCCCAGTACATTATCCTTTCCCCTGTGTAATTACCTTAACAGGCTCCAGCTGTTTTTCTTCTCAGAAGGTTTACTCCCTAATATACAGCTGCCTACCCCCTTCGTAAGTGCAGGTCCTTAATGAGCTTTTTTCTCTGATCCCTCACCACAATCCAGATTCTTTTGGGGAGATACCAGTACAGTAACCATACCAGTAAGTACTTAATTTATTAAGCTATTGCATTTCTTAATCTCAGTGGAGATATTTACTGATAAACAGTTACCAACGCAGCATGATCATGTCGTTCCTAAATGAGCTTTTATCTCTCTCCCCTCACCAAAAATCAGATTCTTCTGAGGAGTTCCCAGTACATTATCCTTTCCCCTGTGTAATTACCTTAACAAGCTCCAGCTGTTTTTATTCTCAGAAGGTTTACTCCCTGATATACAGCTGCCTATCCCCTTCGTAAGTGCAGGTCCTAAATGAGCTTTTTTCTCTGTTCCCTCACCACAATTCAGATTCTTTTGGGGAGTTACTAGTACAGAAACCATATCAGGAAGTACTTAATTTATTAAGCTACTGCTTTTCTTAATCTTAGTGGAGATATTTACTGATAAACAGCTACCTACGCAGCATGTTCATGTCGTTCCTAAATGAGCTTTTATCTCTGCCCCTCACCAAAAATCAGATTCTTCTGAGGAGTTCCCAGTACATTATCCTTTCCCCTGTGTAATTACCTTAACAAGCTCCAGCTGTATTTATTCTCAGAAGGTTTACTCCGTGATAGAAAACTGCCTACCCCCTTCGTAAGTGCAGGTCCTAAATGAGCTTTTTTCTCTGTTCCCTCACCACAATCCAGATTCTTTTGGGGAGTTACCAGTACAGTAACCATACCAGGAAGTACTTAATTTATTAAGCTACTGCTTTTCTTAATCTCAGTGGAGATATTTACTGATAAACAGCTACCTACGCAGCATGTTCATGTCGTTCTTAAATGAGCTTTTATCTCTCTCCACTCACCACAAATCAGATTCTTCTAAGGAGATCCTAGTACATTATCCTTTCCCCTGTGTAATTACCTTAAAAAGCACCAGCTGTTTTTAGTCTCAGAAGGGATACTCCGTGATATATAGCTGCCTACCCCCTTCGTAAGTGCAGGTCCTAAATGAGCTTTTTTCTCTGTTCCCTCACCACAATCCAGATTCTTTTGCGGGATTACCAGTACAGTAACCATACCAGGAAGTACTTAATTTATTAAGCTACTGCTTTTCTTAATCTCAGTGGAGATATTTACTGATAAACAGCTACCTACGCAGCATGTTCATGTCGTTCCTAAATGAGCTTTATCTCTCTCCCCTCACCACAAATCAGATTCTTCTGAGGATTTCCCAGTACATTATCCTTTACCATGTGTAATTACCTTAACAAGCTCCAGCTGTTTTTATTCTCAGAAGGTTTACTCCCTGATATACAGCTGTCTACCCCCTTCGTATGTGCAGGTCATAAATGAGCTTTTTTCTCTGTTCCCTCACCACAATCCAGATTCTTTTGGGGAGTTACCAGTACAGTAACCATCCCAGGAAGTACTTAATTTATTAAGTTACTGCTTTTCTTAATCTCAGTGGAGATATTTACTGATAAACAGCTACCTACGCAGCATGTTCATGTCGTTCCTAAATGAGCTTTTATCTCTCTGCCCTCACCAGAAATCAGATTCTTCTGAGGAGTTCCCAGTACATTACCTTTCACCTGTGTAATTACCTTAACAGGCTCCAGCTGTTTTTCTTCTCAGAAGGTTTACTCCCTTATATACAGCTGCCTACCCCCTTCGTAAGTGCAGGTCCTAAATGAGCTTTTTTCTCTGATCCCTCACCACAATCCAGATTCTTTTGGGGAGTTACCAGTACAGTAACCATACCAGGAAGGACTTAATTTATTAAGCTATTGCATTTCTTAATCTCACTGGAGATATTTACTGATAAACAGCTACCTACGCATCATGTTCATGTCGTTCCTAAATGAGCTTTTATCTCTCTCCCCTCACCACAAATCAGATTCTTCTGAGGAGTTCCCAGTACATTATCCTTGCCCCTGTGTAATTACCTTAAAAAGCAAAAGCTGTTTTTATTCTCAGAAGGGATATTCCTTGATATACAGCTGCCTACCCTCTTCGTAAGTGCAGGTCCTATATGAGCTTTTTTCTCTGTTCCCTCACCACAATCCATATTATTTTGGGGAGTTACCAGTACAGAAACCATATCAGGAAGTACTTAATTTATTAAGGTACTGCTTTTCTTAATCTTAGTGGAGATATTTACTGATAAACAGCTACCTACGCAGCATGTTCATGCAGTTCCTAAATGAGCTTTTTTCTGTCTCCCCTCACCACAAATCAGATTCTTCTGAGGAGTTCCAAGTACATTATCCTTTCCCCTGTGTAATTACCTTAACAAGCTCCAGCTTTATTTATTCTCAGAAGGTATACTCCCTGATATACAGCTGCCTACCCCTTTCGTAAGTGCAGGTCCTAAATGAGCTCATTTCTCTGTTCCCTCACCACAATCCAGATTCTTTTGGGGAGTTACCAGTACAGTAACCATACCAGGAAGTACTTAATTTATTAAGCTACTTCTTTTCTTAATCTCAGTGGTGATATTTACTAATAAACAGCTGCCTATGCAGCATGTTCATGTCGTTCCTAAATGAACTTTTATCTCTCTCCCCTCACCACAAATCAGATTCTTCTGAGGAGTTCCCAGTACAGTATCCTTTCCCCTGTGTAATTACCTTAAAAAACTCCAGCTGTTTTTATTCTCAGAAGGGATATTCCCTGATATACAGCTGCCTACCCCCATCGTAAGTGCAGGTCCTAAATGAGCTTTTTTCTCTGTTCCCTCACCACAATCCAGATTCTTTTGCGGAGTTACCAGTACAGTAACCATACCAGGAAGTACTTAATTTATTAAGCTACTTCTTTTCTTAATCTCAGTGGTGATATTTACTAATAAACAGCTGCCTATGCAGCATGTTCATGTCGTTCCTAAATGAACTTTTATCTCTCTCCCCTCACCACAAATCAGATTCTTCTGAGGAGTTCCCAGTACAGTATCCTTTCCCCTGTGTAATTACCTTAAAAAACTCCAGCTGTTTTTATTCTCAGAAGGGATATTCCCTGATATACAGCTGCCTACCCCCTTCGTAAGTGCAGGTCCTAAATGAGCTTTTTTCTCTGTTCCCTCACCACAATCCATATTCTTTTGCGGAGTTACCAGTACAGTAACCATACCAGGAAGTACTTAATTTATTAAGCTACTGCTTTTCTTAATCTCAGTGGAGATATTTACTGATAAACAGCTACCTAGGCAGCATTTTCATGTCGTTCCTAAATGAGCTTTTATCTCTCTCCCCTCACCGCAAATCAGATTCTTCTGAGGAGTTCCCAGTACATTATCCTTTCCCCTGTTTAATTGCCTTAACAAACTCCAGCTGTTTTTATTGTCAGAAGGTGGTTTACTCCCTGATTTACAGGTGCCTACCAACTTCGTAAGTGCAGGTCCTAAATGAGCTTTTTTCTCTGTTCCCTCACCACAATCCAGATTCTTTTGGGGAGTTACCAGTACAGTAACCATACCAGGAAGTACTTAATTTATTAAGCTACTGCTTTTCTTAATCTCCTGGAGATTTTTACTGATAAACAGATACCTATGCAGCATGTTCATGTCGTTCCTAAATGAGCTTTTATCTCTCTCCCCTCACCACAAATCAGATTCTTCTGAGGAGTTCCCAGTACATTATCCTTTCCCTTGTGTAATTACATTAACAGGCTCCAGCTGTTATTCTTCTCAGAAGGTTTACTCCCTTATATACAGCTGCCTACCCCCTTCGTAAGTGCAGGTCCTTAATGAGCTTTTTTCTCTGATCCCTCACCACAATCCAGATTCTTTTGGGGAGTTACCAGTACAGTAACCATACCAGGAAGTACTTAATTTATTAAGCTATTGCATTTCTAAATCTCAGTCGAGATATTTACTGATAAACAGCTACCTACGCAGCATGTTCATGTCGTTCCTAAATGAGCTTTTATCTCTCTCCCCTCACCAAAAATCAGATTCTTCTGAGGAGTTCCCAGTACATTATCCTTTCCCCTGTGTAATTACCTTACCAAGATCCTGCTGTTTTTATTCTCAGAAGGGATACTCCCTGATATACAGCTGCCTACCCCCTTCGTAAGTTCAGGTCCTAAATGAGCTTTTTTCTCTGTTCCCTCACCACAATCCAGATTCTTTTGGGAGTTACCAGTACAGAAACCATATCAGGAAGTACTTAATTTATTAAGCTACTGCTTTTCATAATCTAAGTGGAGATATTTACTGATAAACAGCTACCTACGCAGCATGTTCATGCCGTTCCTAAATGAGCTTTTATCTGTCTCCCCTCACCACAAATCAGATTCTTCTGAGGATTTCCCAGTACATTATCCTTTCCCCTGTGTAATTACCTTAACAAGCTCCAGCTGTTTTTATTCTCAGAAGGTTTACTCCCTGATATACAGCTGTCTACCCCCTTCGTATGTGCAGGTCCTAAATGAGCTTTTTTCTCTGTTCCCGCACCACAATCCAGATTCTTTTGGGGAGTTACCAGTACAGTAACCATCCCAGGAAGTACTTAATTTATTAAGTTACTGCTTTTCTTAATCTCAGTGGAGATATTTACTGATAAACAGCTACCTACGCAGCATGTTCATGTCGTTCCTAAATGAGCTTTTATCTCTCTCCCATCACCACAAATCAGATTCTTCTGAGGAGTTCCCAGTACATTATCCTTTCACCTGTGTAATTACCTTAACAGGCTCCAGCTGTTTTTCTTCTCAGAAGGTTTACTCCCTTATATACAGCTGCCTACCCCCTTCGTAAGTGCAGGTCCTAAATGAGCTTTTTTCTCTGATCCCTCACCACAATCCAGATTCTTTTGGGGAGTTACCAGTACAGTAACCATACCAGGAAGGACTTAATTTATTAAGCTATTGCATTTCTTAATCTCACTGGAGATATTTACTGATAAACAGCTACCTACGCAGCATGTTCATGTCGTTCCAAAATGAGCTTTTATCTCTCTCCGCTCACCACAAATCAGATTCTTCTGAGGAGTTCCCAGTACATTATCCTTGCCCCTGTGTAATTACCTTAAAAAGCACCAGCTGTTTTTATTCTCAGAAGGGATATTCCTTGATATACAGCTGCCTACCCTCTTCGTAAGTGCAGGTCCTATATGAGCTTTTTTCTCTTGTCCCTCACCACAATCCAGATTATTTTGGGGAGTTACCAGTACAGAAACCATATCAGGAAGTACTTAATTTATTAAGGTACTGCTTTTCTTAATCTTAGTGGAGATATTTACTGATAAACAGCTACCTACGCAGCATGTTCATGCCGTTCCTAAATGAGCTTTTTTCTGTCTCCCCTCACCACAAATCAGATTCTTCTGAGGAGTTCCCAGTACATTATCCTTTCCCCTGTGTAATTACCTTAACAAGCTCCAGCTTTATTTATTCTCAGAAGGTATACTCCCTGATATACAGCTGCCTACCCCTTTCGTAAGTGCAGGTCCTAAATGAGCTCATTTCTCTGTTCCCTCACCACAATCCAGATTCTTTTGGGGAGTTACCAGTACAGTAACCATACCAGGAAGTACTTAATTTATTAAGCTACTTCTTTTCTTAATCTCAGTGGTGATATTTACTAATAAACAGCTGCCTATGCAGCATGTTCATGTCGTTCCTAAATGAACTTTTATCTCTCTCCCCTCACCACAAATCAGATTCTTCTGAGGAGTTCCCAGTACAGTATCCTTTCCCCTGTGTAATTACCTTAAAAAACTCCAGCTGTTTTTATTCTCAGAAGGTTTACTCCCTGATATACAGCTGCCTACCCTCTTCGTAAGTGCAGGTCCTAAATGAGCTTTTTTCTCCGTTCCCTCACCACAATCCAGATTCTTTTGGGGAGTTACCAGTACAGTAACCATACCAAGAAGTACTTAATTTATTAACCTACTGCTTTTCTTAATCTCAGTGGAGATATTTACTGATAAACAGCTACCTATGCAGCGTTTTCATTTCGTCCCTAAATGAGCTTATATCTCTCTCCCCTCACCACAAATCAGATTCTTCTGAGGAATTCCCAGTACATTATCCTTTCCCCTGTGTAATTACCTTAACAAGCTCCAGCTCTTTTTATTCTCAGAAGGTTTACTCCCTGATATACTGCTGTCTACCCCCTTCGTAAGTGCATGTCGTAAATGAGCTTTTTTCTCTGTTCCCTCACCACAATCCAGATTCTTTTGGGGAGTTACCAGTACAGTAACCATACCAGGAAGTACTTAATTTATTAAGGTACTGCTTTTCTTAATCTCAGCGGAGATATTTACTGATAAGCAGCTACCTATATATCATTTTCATGTCGTTCCTAAATGAGCTTTTATCTCTCTCCCCTCACCACAAATCAGATTCTTCTGAGGAGTTCCCCGTACTTTATCCTTTCCCCTGTGTAATTACCTTTACCTTCTCCAGCTGTTTTTATTCTCAGAAGGGATACTCCCTGATATACAGCTGCCTATCCCCTTCATAAGTGCAGGTCCTAAATGAGCTTTTTTCTCTGTTCCCTCACCACAATCCAGATCGTTTTGGGGAGTTACCAGTACAAGAACCATACCAGGAAGTAGTTAATTTATGAAGCTACTGCTTTTCTTAATCTCAGTGGAGATATTTACTGATAAACAGCTACCTATGCAGCATTTTCATGTCGTTCCTAAATGAGCTTTTATCTCTCTCCCCTCACCACAAATCAGATTCATCTGAGGAGTTCCCAGGACATTATCCTTTCCTCTGTGTAATTACCTTAACAAGCTCCAGCTGTTTTTATTCTCAGAAGTTTTACTCCCTGATATACAGCTGCCTACCACCTTCGTAAATGCAGGTCCTAAATGAGGTTTTTTCTCTGTTCGCTCACCACAATCCAGATTGTTGAACCTGGGTAACTGCAGTCGAAATCAGGACACGGGGGATGCAAGGGGAGTGAACCAATGCATACTTTATTCCAAGAGGGCCAGGGTTTATATAGGGTTAGAAACCAGTTTTACAATTACAGGGTAAAAGATCAATACAGCATGACATTTGTCTCAAATACAGAAGTGGAGGAAATTTCCTACTGTGAGGGCAGGAACTTGATACAAATGCCTTTCTAAATTACAGGAGGTAGTGACTACAAAGATTGTTGATATCAAAACAAGGAACTGTATACAACCGAGGTAGAACTATAATTATCTCCTAGCTACTATCTCCTTAAGGCTAGATAACATCAATCTTGACTTCTCCAAATACTTGTGAAATAACAGTGAGGAGACTTTCCTGTTTACAGTGAGAATCTAGTGAGGAGACTTTCCTGTTTACAGAGAGAATCTAACACTAAATGCAGCTGGTCTAGCAAGTCTCCTCAGGGAGACTTGCTAAGTAGGGGGAAAAAGGAGATTCTCACAACAACTGGTGGCTTCCTTTGGCCCACAAACACCAGAAACTCCTATCTGGGAATGTGTTCCCAAGGGCCTATTAGTGTGCTAATGAGGCATCAGAGTAACCGTGCCGGGGCTAAATTTTTCCACTGGTTGTAGACCTTAATTCTCCAACACCAGATTCTTTTGGGGAGTTTCCTGTACAGTAACCATACCAGGAAGTACTTAATTTATTAAGTTACTGCTTTTCTTAATCTCAGTGGAGATATTTACAGATAAACAGCTACCTACGCAGCATGTTCAAGTCGTTCCTAAATGAGCTTTTATCTCTCTCCCCTCACCACAAATCAGATTCTTCTGAGGAGTTCCCAGTACATTAATCTTTCCCCTGTGTAATGAACTTAACAAGCTCCAGCTGTTTTTATTCTCAGAAGGTTTACTCCCTGATATACAGCTGCCTACCCCCTTCGTAAGTGCAGGTCCTAAATGAGCTTTTTTCTCTGTTCCCTCACCACAATCCAGATTCTTTTGGGGACTTACCAGTACAGTAAACAAACCAGGAAGTACTTAATTTATTAAGCTACTGCTTTTCTTAATCTCAGTGGAGATATTTACTAATAAACAGCTGCCTATGCAGCATTTTCATGTCGTTCTTAATGAGCTTTTATGTCTCTCCCCTCACCACAAATCAGATTCTTCTGAGGAGTTCCCAGTACATTATCCTTTCCCCTGTGTAATTACCTTAACAAGCTCCAGCTGTTTTTATTCTCAGAAGCGGTACTCCCTGATATACAGCTGCCTACCCCATTCGTAAGTGCAGGTCCTAAATGAGCTTTTTTCTGTGTTCCCTCACCACAATACAGATTCTTTTGGGGAGTTACCAGTACAGTAACCATACCAGGAAGTACTTAATTTATTAAGCTATTGCATTTCTTAATCTCAGTGGAGATATTTACTGATAAACAGCTACCTACGCAGCATGTTCATGTCGTTCCTAAATGAGCTTTTTTCTCTCTCCCCTCACCAAATTCAGATTCTTCTGAGGAGTTCCCAGTACATTATCCTTTCCCCTGTGTAATTACCTTACCAAGATCCTGCTGTTTTTATTCTCAGAAGGGATACTCCCTGATATGCAGCTGCCTACCCCCTTCGTAAGTGCAGGTCCTAAATGACCTTTTTTCTCTGTTCCCTCACCACAATCCAGATTCTTTTGGGGAGTTACCAGTACAGTAAACATACCAGGAAGTACTTAATTTATTAAGCTACTGCTTTTCTTAATCTCAGTGGAGATATTTACTAATAAACAGCTGCCTATGCAGCATTTTCATGTCGTTCTTAATGAGCTTTTATCTCTCTCCCCTCACCACAAATCAGATTCTTCTGAGGAGTTCCCAGTACATTATCCTTTCCCCTGTGTAATTACCTTAACAAGCTCCAGCTGTTTTTATTCTCAGAAGGGGTACTCCCTGATATACAGCTGCCTACCCCCTTCGTAAGTGCAGGTCCTAAATGAGCTTTTTTCTCTGTTCCCTCACCACAATCCAGATTCTTTTGGGGAGTTACCAGTACAGTAAGCATACCAGGAAGTACTTAATTTATTAAGCTACTGCTCTTCTTAATCTCAGTGGAGATATTTACTGATAAACAGCTACCTACGCAGCATGTTCATGTCGTTCCTAAATGAGCTTTTATCTCTCTCACCTCACCACAAATCAGATTCTTCTGAGGAGTTCACAGTACATTATCCTTTAACCTGTGAAATTACCTTAACAAGCTCCAGCTCTTTTTATTCTCAGAAGGTTTACTCCCTGATATACAGCTGCCTACCCCCTTCGTAAGTGCAGGTCCTAAATGAGCTTTTTTCTCTGTTCCCTCACCACAATCCAGATTTTTTTGGGGAGTTACCAGTACAGTAACCATACCAGGAAGTACTTAATTTATTAAGTTACTGCTTTTCTTAATCTCAGTGGAGATATTTACAGATAAACAGCTACCTACGCAGCATGTTCAAGTCGTTCCTAAATGAGCTTTTATCTCTCTCCCCTCACCACAAATCAGATTCTTCTGAGGAGTTCCCAGTACATTATCCTTTCCCCTGTGTAATGAACTTAACAAGCTCCACCTCTTTTTATTCTCAGAAAGTTTACTCCCTGATATACAGCTGCCTACCCCCTTCGTAAGTGCAGGTCCTAAATGAGCTTTTTCTCCGTTCCCTCACCACAATCCAGATTCTTTTGGGGAGTTACCAGTACAGTAACCATACCAGGAAGTACTTAATTTATTAAGCTACTGCTTTTCTTAATCTCATTGGAGATATTTACTGATAAACAGCTACCTATGCAGCATTTTCATTTCGTCCCTAAATGAGCTTTTATCTCTCTCCCCTCACCACAAATCAGATTCTTCTGAGGAGTTCCCAGTACATTATCCTTTCCCCTGTGTAATTACCTTAACAAGCTCCAGCTCTTTTTATTCTCAGAAGGTTTACTCCCTGATACACAGCTGCCTACCCCCTTCGTAAGTGCATGTCGTAAATGAGCTATTTTCTCTGTTCCCTCACCACAATCCAGATACTTTTGGGGAGTTACCAGTACTGTAACCATACCAGGAAGTACTTAATTTATTAAGCTACAGCTTTTCTTAATCTCAGCGGAGATATTTACTGATAAGCAGCTACCTATCCATCATTTTCATGTCGTTCCTAAATGAGCTTTTATCTCTCTTCCCTCACCACAAATCAGATTCTTCTGAGGAGTTCCCCGTACTTTATCCTTTCCCTGTGTAATTACCTTTACCTTCTCCAGCTGTTTTTATTCTCAGAAGGGATACTCCCTGATATACTGCTGCCTACCCCCTTCATAAGTGCAGGTCCTAAATGAGCTTTTTTCTCTGTTCCCTCACCACAATCCAGATTCTTTTGGGGAGTTACCAGTACAAGAACCATACCAGGAAGTACTTAATTTATGAAGCTACTGCTTTTCTTAATCTCCTGTAGATTTTTACTGATAAACAGCTACCTATGCAGCATGTTCGTGTCGGTCCTAAATGAGCTTTTATCTCTCTCCCCTCACCACAAATCAGATTCTTCTGAGGAATTCCCAGTACATTATCCTTTCCCCTGTGTAATTACCTTAACAGGCACCAGCTGTTTTTCTTCTCAGAAGGTTTGCTAACTTACATACAGCTGCCTACCCCCTTCGTAAGTGCAGGTCCTAAATGAGCTTTTTCTCTGATCCCTCACCACAATCCAGATTCTTTTGGGGAGTTACCAGTACAGTAACCATACCAGGAAGTAATTAATTTATTAAGCTATTGCATTTCTTAATCTCAGTGGAGATATTTACTGATAAACAGCTACCTACGCAGCATGTTCATGTCGTTCCTAAATGAGCTTTTATCTGTCTCCCCTCACCAAATTCAGATTCTTCTGAGGAGTTCCCAGTACATTATCCTTTCCCCTGTGTAATTACCTTACCAAGATCCTGCTGTTTTTATTCTCAGAAGGGATACTCCCTGATATGCAGCTGCCTACCCCCTTCGTAAGTGCAGGTCCTAAATGAGCTTTTTTCTCTGTTCCCTCACCACAATCCAGATTCTTTTGGGGAGTTACCAGTACAGTAACCATACCAGGAAGTACTTAATTTATTAAGCTACTGCTTTTCTTAATCTCAGTGGAGATATTTACTGATAACCAGCTACCTACGCAGCATGTTCAAGTCGTTCCTAAATGAGCTTTTATCTCTCTGCCCTCACCACAAATCAGATTCTTCTGAGGAGTTCACAGTACATTATCCTTTCCCCTGTGTAATTACCTTAACAAGCTCCAGCTATTTTTATTCTCAGAAGGTGGTTTACTCCCTGATTTACAGGCGCCTACCCCCTTCGTAAGTGCAGGTCCTTAATGAGCTTTTTTCTCTGTTCCCTCACCACAATCCAGATTCTTTTGGGGAGTTACCAGTACAGTAACCATACCAGGAAGTACTTAATTTATTAAGCTACTGCATTTCTTAATCTCAGTGGAGATATTTACTGATAAACAGCTACCTACGCAACATGTTCATGTTCCTAATTGAGCTTTTATCTCTCTCCCCTCACCAAAAATCAGATTCTTCTGAGGAGTTCCCAGTACATTATCCTTTCCCCTGTGTAATTACCTTAACAAGCTCCAGCTGTTTTTATTCTCAGAAGGTTTACTCCCTGATATACAGCTGCCTACCCCCTTCGTAAGTGCAGGTCCTAAATGAGCTTTTTTCTCTGTTCCCTCACCACAATCCAGATTCTTTTGGGGAGTTACCAATACAGTAAACATACCAGGAAGTACTTAATTGATTAAGCTACTGCTTTTCTTAATCTCAGTGGAGATATTTACTAATAAACAGCTGCCTATGCAGCATTTTCATGTCGTTCTTAATTAGCTTTTATCTCTCTCCCCTCACCACAAATCAGATTCTTCTGAGGAGTTCCAGTACATTATCCTTTCCCCTGTGTAATGAACTTAACAAACTCCAGCTGTTTTTATTCTCAGAAGGTTTGATCCCTGATATACAGCTGCCTACCCCCTTCGTAAGTGCAGGTCCTAAATGAGCTTTTTTCTCTGTTCCCTCACCACAATCCAGATTCTTTTGGGGAGTTACCAGTACAGGAACCATACCAGGAAGTACTTAATTTATGAAGTTACTGCTTTTCTTAATCTCAGTGGAGATATTTACTGATAAACAGCTAACTATGCAGCATTTTCATGTCGTTCCTAAATGAGCTTTTATCTCTCTCCCCTCACCACAAATCAGATTCTTCTGAGGAGTTCCCAGTACATTATCCTTTCCCCTGTGTAATGAACTTAACAAGCTCCAGCTGTTTTTATTCTCAGAAGGATTACTCCCTGATATACAGCTGCCTACCCTCTTCGTAAGTGCAGGTCCTAAATGAGCTTTTTTCTCCGTTCCCTCACCACAATCCAGATTCTTTTGGGGAGTTACCAGTACAGTAACCATACCAAGAAGTACTTAATTTATTAACCTACTGCTTTTCTTAATCTCAGTGGAGATATTTACTGATAAACAGCTACCTATGCAGCATTTTCATTTCGTCCCTAAATGAGCTTTTATCTCTCTCCCCTCACCACAAATCAGATTCTTCTGAGGAGTTCCCAGTACATTATCCTTTCCCCTGTGTAATTACATTAACAAGCTCCAGCTGTTTTTATTCTCAGAAGGGATACTCCCTGATATACAGCTGCCTACCCCTTCGTAAATGCAGGTCCTAAATGAGGTTTTTTCTCTGTTCGCTCACCACAATCCAGATTCTTTTGGGGAGTTCCCTGTACAGTAACCATACCAGGAAGTACTTAATTTATTAAGCTACTGCTTTTCTTAAAATCATTGGAGATATTTACTGATAAACAGCTACCTACGCAGCATGTCCTAGTCGATCCAAAATGAGCTTTTATCTCTCTCCCCTCACCACAAATCAGATTCTTCTGAGGAGTTCCCAGTACATTATCCTTTCCCATGTGTAATGAACTTAACAAGCTCCAGCTGTTTTTATTCTCAGAAGGTTTACTCCCTGATATACAGCTGCCTACCCTCTTCGTAAGTGCAGGTCCTAAATGAGCTTTTTTCTCCGTTCCCTCACCACAATCCAGATTCTTTTGGGGAGTTACCAGTACAGTAACCATACCAAAAAGTACTTAATTTATTAACCTACTGCTTTTCTTAATCTCAGTGGAGATATTTACTGATAAACAGCTACCTATGCAGCATTTTCATTTCGTCCATAAATGTGCTTTTATCTCTCTCCCCTCACCACAAATCAGATTCTTCTGAGGAGTTCCCAGTACATTATCCTTTCCCCTGTGTAATTACATTAACAAGCTCCAGCTGTTTTTATTCTCAGAAGGGATACTCCCTGATATACAGCTGCCTACCCCCTTCATAAGTGCAGGTCCTAAATGAGCTTTTTTCTCTGTTCCCTCACCACTGTCCAGATTGTTTTGGGGAGTTACCAGTACAAGAACCATACCAGGAAGTAGTTAATTTATGAAGCTACTGCTTTTCTTAATCTCAGTGGAGATATTTACTGATAAACAGCTACCTATGCAGCATTTTCATGTCGTTCCTAAATGAGCTTTTATCTCTCTCCCCTCACCACAAATCAGATTCATCTGAGGAGTTCCCAGGACATTATCCTTTCCCCTGTGTAATTACCTTAACAGGCTCCAGCTCTTTTTATTCTCAGAAGGTTTACTCCCTGATATACAGCTGCCTACCCCTTCGTAAATGCAGGTCCTAAATGAGGTTTTTTCTCTGTTCGCTCACCACAATCCAGATTCTTTTGGGGAGTTCCCTGTACAGTAACCATACCAGGAAGTACTTAATTTATTAAGCTACTGCTTTTCTTAAAATCATTGGAGATATTTACTGATAAACAGTTACCTACGCAGCATGTTCATGTCGTTCCTAAATGAGCTTTTATCTCTCTCCCTTCACCAAAAATCAAATTCTTCTGAGGAGTTCCCAGTACATTATCCTTTCCCCTGTGTAATTACCTGAACAAGCTCCAGCTGTTTTTATTCTCAGAAGGTTTACTCCCTGATATACAGCTGCCTACCTCCTTCGTAAGTGCAGGTCCTAAATGAGCTTTTTTCTCTCTTCCCTCACCACAATCCAGATTCTTTTGGGGAGTTACCAGTACAGTAAACATACCAGGAATTACTTAATTTATTAAGCTACTGCTTTTCTTAATCTCAGTGGAGATATTTACTAATAAACAGCTGCCTATGCAGCATTTTCATGTCGTTCTTAATGAGCTTTTATGTCTCTCCCCTCACCACAAATCAGATTCTTCTGAGGAGTTCCCAGTACATTATCCTTTCCCCTGTGTAATTACCTTAACAAGCTCCAGCTGTTTTTATTCTCAGAAGCGGTACTCCCTGATATACAGCTGCCTACCCCATTCGTAAGTGCAGGTCCTAAATGAGCTTTTTTCTCTGTTCCCTCACCACAATACAGATTCTTTTGGGGAGTTACCAGTACAGTAACCATACCAGGAAGTACTTAATTTATTAAGCTATTGCATTTCTTAATCTCATTGGAGATATTTACTGATAAACAGCTACCTAAGCAGCATGTTCATGTCGTTCCTAAATGATCTTTTTTCTCTCTCCCCTCACCAAATTCAGATTCTTCTGAGGAGTTCCCAGTACATTATCCTTTCCCCTGTGTAATTACCTTACGAAGATCCTCCTGTTTTTATTCCCAGAAGGGATACTCCCTGATATGCAGCTGCCTACTCCCTTCGTAAGTGCAGGTCCTAAATGACCTTTTTTCTCTGTTCCCTCACCACAATCCAGATTCTTTTGGGGAGTTACCAGTACAGTAAACATACCAGGAAGTACTTAATTTATTAAGCTACTGCTTTTCTTAATCTTAGTGGAGATATTTACTAATCAACAGCTGCCTATGCAGCATTTTCATGTCGTTCTTAATGAGCTTTTATCTCTCTCCCCTCACCACAAATCAGATTCTTCTGAGGAGTTCCCAGTACATTATCCTTTCCCCTGTGAAATTACCTTAGCAAGCTCCAGCTCTTTTTATTCTCAGAAGGTTTACTCCCTGATATACAGCTGCCTACCCCCTTCGTAAGTGCAGGTCCTAAATGAGCTTTTTTCTCCGTTCCCTCACCACAATCCAGATTCTTTTGGGGAGTTACCAGTACAGTAACCATACCAGGAAGTACTTAATTTATTAAGCTACTGCTTTTCTTAATCTCATTTTAGATATTTACTGATAAACAGCTACCTATGCAGCATTTTCATTTCGTCCCTAAATGAACTTTTATCTCTCTCCCCTCACCACAAATCAGATTCTTCTGAGGAGTTCCCAGTACATTATCCTTTCCCCTGTGTAATTAACTTAACAAGCTCCAGCTCTTTTTATTCTCAGAAGGTTTACTCCCTGATACACAGCTGCCTACCACCTTCGTAAGTGCATGTCGTAAATGAGCTATTTTCTCTGTTCCCTCACCACAATCCAGATTCTTTTGGGGAGTTACCAGTACAGTAACCATACCAGGAAGTACTTAATTTATTAAGCTACTGCTTTTCTTAATCTCAGCGGAGATATTTACTGATAAGCAGCTACCTATCCATCATTTTCATGTCGTTCCTAAATGAGCTTTTATCTCTCTTCCCTCACCACAAATCAGATTCTTCTGAGGAGTTCCCCGTACTTTATCCTTTCCCTGTGTAATTACCTTTACCTTCTCCAGCTGTTTTTATTCTCAGAAGGGATACTCCCTGATATACAGCTGCCTACCCCCTTCATAAGTGCAGGTCCTAAATGAGCTTTTTTCTCTGTTCCCTCACCACAATCCAGATTCTTTTGGGGAGTTACCAGTACAAGAACCATACCAGGAAGTACTTAATTTATGAAGCTACTGCTTTTCTTAATCTCCTGGAGATTTTTACTGATAAACAGCTACCTATGCAGCATGTTCGTGTCGGTCCTAAATGAGCTTTTATCTCTCTCCCCTCACCACAAATCAGATTCTTCTGAGGAGTTCCCAGTACATTATCCTTTCCCCTGTGTAATTACCTTAACAGGCTCCAGCTGTTTTTCTTCTCAGAAGGTTTGCTCCCTTACATACAGCTGCCTACCCCCTTCGTAAGTGCAGGTCCTAAATGAGCTTTTTTCTCTGATCCCTCACCACAATCCAGATTCTTTTGGGTAGTTACCAGTACAGTAACCATACCAGGAAGTACTTAATTTATTAAGCTATTGCATTTCTTAATCTCAGTGGAGATATTTACTGATAAACAGCTACCTACGCAGCATGTTCATGTCGTTCCTAAATGAGCTTTTATCTGTCTCCCCTCACCAAATTCAGATTCTTCTGAGGAGTTCCCAGTACATTATCCTTTCCCCTGTGTAATTACCTTACCAAGATCCTGCTGTTTTTATTCTCAGAAGGGATACTCCCTGATATACAGCTGCCTACCCCCTTCGTAAGTGCAGGTCCTAAATGAGCGTTTTTCTCTGTTCCCTCACCACAATCCAGATTCTTTTGGGGAGTTACCAGTACAGTAACCATACCAGGAAGTACTTAATTTATTAAGCTACTGCTTTTCTTAATCTCAGTGGAGATATTTACTGATAAACAGCTACCTACGCAGCATGTTCAAGTCGTTCCTAAATGAGCTTTTATCTCTCTGCCCTCACCACAAATCAGATTCTTCTGAGGAGTTCCCAGTACATTATCCTTTCCCCTGTGTAATTACCTTAACAAGCTCCAGCTATTTTTATTCTCAGAAGGTTGTTTACTCCCTGATTTACAGGCGCCTACCCCCTTCGTAAGTGCAGGTCCTTAATGAGCTTCTTTCTCTGTTCCCTCACCACAATCCAGATTCTTTTGGGGAGTTACCAGTACAGTAACCATACCAGGAAGTACTTAATTTATTAAGCTACTGCATTTCTTAATCTCAGTGGAGATATTTACTGATAAACAGCTACCTACGCAACATGTTCATGTTCCTATTTGAGCTTTTATCTCTCTCCCCTCACCAAAAATCAGATTCTTCTGAGGAGTTCCCAGTACATTATCCTTTCCCCTGTGTAATTACCTTAACAAGCTAGAGCTGTTTTTATTCTCAGAAGGTTTACTCCCTGATATACAGCTGCCTACCCCCTTCATAAGTGCAGGTCCTAAATGAGCTTTTTTCTCTGTTCCCTCACCACAATCCAGATTCTTTTGGGGAGTTACCAGTACAGTAACCATACCAGGAAGTACTTATTTTATTAAGCTACTGCTTTTCTTAATCTCAGTGGAGATATTTACTGATAAACAGCTACCTACGCAGCATGTTCATGTCGTTCCTAAATGAGCTTTTATCTATCTCCCCTCACCACAAATCATATTTTTCTGAGGAGTTCCCAGTACATTATCCTTTCCCCTGTGTATTTACCTTAACAAGCTCCAGCTGTTTTTATTCTCAGAAGCTGTCCTCCCTGATATACAGCTGCCTACCGCCTTCGTAAATGCAGGTCCTAAATGAGCTTTTTTCTCTGTTCCCTCACCACAATCCAGATTCTTTTGGGGAGTCACCAGTACAGTAACCAAACCGGGAAGTACTTAATTTATTAAGCGACTGCTTTTCTTAATCTCAGTGGAGATATTTAGTGATAAACAGCTAACTACGCAGCATGTTCATGTCGTTCCTATATGAGCTTTTATCTCTCTCCCCTCACCACAAATCAGATTCTTCTGAGGAGTTCCCAGTACATTATCCTTTCCCCTGTGTTATTACCTTAACAAGCTCCAGCTGTTTTTATTCTCAGAAGGGATCCTCCCTGATATACAGCTGCCTAACCCCTTCGTAAGTGCAGGTCCTAAATGAGCATTTTTCTCTGTTCCCTCACCAAAATCCAGATTCTTTTGGGGAGTTACCAGTACAGTAGCCATACCAAGAAGTACTTAATTTATTAAGCTACTGGTTTTCTTATCTCAGTGGAGATATTTACTGATAAACAGCTACCTATACAGCATTTTCATGTCGTTCCTAAATGAGCTCTTATCTCTCTCCCCTTACTGTTGTGTCATGATGCAAGACCACCCCCAAGAAGACCACCGAGATTCAGACACTCCGAAATGCAAAAGCAAGGCAAGGCAAGGCCTTATTTAACGAGCTGCCAACTCGGGCCTCGTCCTACCCACAGTCACAGCGGAGTTTAGGAGGGAGCCCCGAGCTGTGATTACACAGGGCTTATAAAGGCAAAGAACAAGGTTACAACAATCAGCTGTGCAAGCGAGATTAGAACACAGGTACAAATCTGATTGGCTCAGGGTTCGATTCTAAAATGGGGTTCACGTGGTGGGGCCTGACTTCAAAGTCTGGCACCTCATTTCCCCCTTTTTCTTTTTGGTACCTTGGGAGCCAGTCATGGCTCCATTCTGTCCATTTCAATGGCTTGCATGTCTAGGGGATTATATAGAGGTAAGGCATGGGCCAGTAGGGCCCAATGTAGTAACCAAAGGGCCTGTCACCATTTCTTACAAGAATAGTCTCTGTACTTCTGTTTTGCATGCCTCTAGTTTATCCTGCCTCATCTTCCCCAAAACAACTCTGGTCCCTTGATTTTAAAGGGGGGCTGATGGGTGAAGATCATCCATCTTCTGTAACTTCTTCAGGCTGACTCAGGGGCGTAGACCTTACCTAGCCAGGAACCTATAACCTTAGTCTCAGTCTTGAGACGAAGGCAAAGCGGCTGAGTTGGGTGCTTGGAGACCTCCCATGTTCCATCACGGTAGTTGTCTTCCAGTGCAAAGGGGTCAGCTGGCCTGGTGTGGAAGCAATGAACCCAAGTGGCGATGCCGTCTAGGGTCCCTTCCACCGTGGTTCTTAGGATTTCAGTCCCCTGGTCTGAATAAATGGGGGGGGGGGAGGTAGGGACAGAAGCAGAATTATATAATGCCTTAAGTTGGGGTCACATTCTTGTACACGAGCTGCAAATAATCGAGTTACACAAAAATTCAGCACTATCCAAATCAGCAAGCAATTCAGTCTGAAGGCTAGGGATAATGGGTGGGGGGTACCCGTACATTATTTAAAAAGGAGTTTACTCCAAGCTGATAGGGAGAATTTCTTACTCTAAGCAGAGCAAAAGGAAGGAGTGACACCCAGTCTGCGCCAGTCTCTAAGGCCAGTTTAGTTAAGGTCTCTTTTAGAGTCCGATTCATTCTTTACCTGTCCTGAACTCTGGGGTCTATAAGCACAATGCAATTTCCAATCTGTCCCCAGTGCTATCCTCTCATTTGACAAACTTACCCTTACTAACCATTATCACAGATGACTGGCAAATTCCTGCCCAGTAGACAGACATGGGCATTGGAAAGGCATGCTTATGAACTATTCTTCTAGGACTTCCCGGCTTTAACTTTTGAAAGGCCAACAGTAGTGACTCTAGGATCTGACACCATCTCTGCCATCCAAGCAGTGACTTACTGCCTCTGGATGCTCCATCACTTTTGTCCCAGGAGGAGTGACTTTCGACTTGCACTCAGGCCCTGAGTGCTGTCCCTCAGCTCTCCAGCTCAAGACTAGCACCGTACCACTTTTGAGCTCCACACCACTCTGTTCCCAGCACTCTGCTGGCTAATTAGAGACAAGTCTCTCACAGGGACCTTTCTTTGCCCGGGCTGGCTTCGAACCGCAGATTCAGATCAATGAGTCTTATAAGGGGCCACTTTACTCCAATTATAAGCAACAAGGTGGTCCACACAGAAGTAGTTTTAAAGCATGCTCTCTTACCTGGAATTTATTAAGGGTCAGTATTAGATCTTGACAAACTTGTAGGAATCACCTGTGCTTCTCTGTGGGCCCTGCTGGAAACTGTTACAAAAAACCTAAAAGAAGCTGGAATGGCAATTAAACATTTTGGTAGCCAGCCATAATTCTCCTTTTCTCACTTTGCAATAATTATTTAGGACAATTTTACTTCCAAATTTCTTATCTAGGAATGTATTCTTGATTTCCAAAGCCTTTCTAACACTAACACAACACTTTAGCTTTTATCTGCATCGGAAAAACAAGCTCACAGGCAATCTGAAACCAGGTGCCGCCCTTTGCTTACGTGCTGCTTGTTTTAAAAGAGCCTCTTTTTTTTTTCTTCAGTCCCAGTTACTGCATGGCATGAAGACCTTTGAATTTAAACTTAGTTTTGCATCATACTGCAGTCTTGAACATATTCATACTCACACATGCACACACACATACATTTTCAAAAGATCTTAAGCGCGCTGAATAAGCATCGGCCATACATTTTAAGACAAAAACCTTTAACAAATGATTTTAGCATTCTCTATCCTCATTTCCCAGGGCTTGATATTTTTAGTAAAACATTTTTAGTCTTAGTAAAACATTTTAGCGCACCAAACAAATTTTCTGCTTAAGAAGGCTGGGTGGGGGTCCCCTAGAGTTCTTTTTTTGCGGACATTCTCACTGATTGACTGATTGTGGGCTGTCACCTGTACATCTTTCCAGTGAGCTAAAGTCAAGTCCAGGGAGTGGAAGGAACGTTCCCCATCATCCGTTTGTCAGTCAGGCACAGTACAAGAAAAAAACACACAAAAATGATCTCCTTAACCTCCCTCCAGTGAGCTAGGATCAAGTCTAGGGGGCTAGATGGAGGTCCTCAGAACGTTATCTATAGCTCTGATCAGATGTTCAGTCCAAAAGGCTACAAGAAACAAACAATTAATACAAAAGGAGGAAAACACACAGGCCTAAGAAAAGCTACGAGTTGGAGATCTCCAAGCTGGGCCACAACCTCCTACAAGGGTGCAGAAGGAATGGACCCGAGTTGGCCCACAACCTCCTGTAAGAAGGAGTGGACCCGAGTTGGCCCACAACCTCCTGCAAGGGTGCAGAAGGAGTGGACCCGAGTTGGCCCACAACCTCCTGCAAGGGTGCAGAAGGAGTGGACCCGAGTTATGAGTTGGAGATCTCCCAAGTTGGCCCACAACCTCCTGCCAGGGTACGGGAGGAGTGGACCCAAATTGGCCCACAACCTCCTGCCAGATAAGCAGACCCCAAGCAGACCCAAGTACAAGGTGGGCGGGTTGAGTCTCGTTTAGGAGGCCCTCGTGGTCAGTTCTGGCCAAAAACCAAACTGACTCGCACCCTACAAGTATAAGCAAAAGCAAAACAGACAGACAAATTACAGGACAAGACAAATGAACAGCGCTGTTTTCTTACCTTCGGAGTCTGGGATCTCAGGGTCTCTGGGGCTATCCCGGACGAAACCCCAAATGTGGTGCCATGTTGCAAGACCACCCCCAAGAAGACCACCGAGATTCAGACACTCCGAAATGCAAAAGCAAGGCAAGGCAAGGCCTTATTTAACGAGCTGCCAACTCGGGCCTCGTGCTACAAACCGACACAGCGGAGGTTAGGAGGGAGCCCCGAGCTGTGATTACACAGGGCTTATAAAGGCAAAGAACAAGGTTACAACAATCAGCTGTGCAAGCGAGATTAGAACACAGGTACAAATCTGATTGGCTCAGGTTCGATTCTAAAATGGGGTTCACGTGGTGGGGCCTGACTTGAAAGTCTGGCACCTCATCACCACAAATCAGATTCTTCTGAGGAGTTCCCAGTACATTATCCTTTCCCCTGTGTAATTACCTTAACAAGCTCCAACTGTTTTTATTCTCAGAAGGTTTACTCCCTGATATACAGCTGCCTACCCCCTTCGTAAGTGCAGGTCCTAAATGAGCTTTTTTCTCTGTTCCCTCAGCACAATCCAG